>NC_057949.1:2383036-2507159 GCF_018555375.3 Anguilla rostrata
ATCATTCGTATTAACTGGCAAAGAAAACCGCTTCAAATGGCTAATGTGACACGCTGATTCAGGCAAGAGAACGTTTTGCCATATAAACGAAAAAGGGTACACGCCAGCTTTGTCATACGAAATATTGAAATATTTATGACTGGTTAAAAAAAATAACAATTATATATATAGACATGCACAATGTGCTGGTACAACTGTAATTTTATGAATTTATTCTTTCTTATTATGTTCACTTTTATTACTAGTTGATGTGAACGCGTATGTTGCATTTAAAAGAGAAAGAAAAACAGCGTGACAGCCAGCTGTGAACGATTCTGTATTTTTAATGTAAAGTTCATTCAAAAACTTACTGAAACAGGTGATAGCTAATATTACTAGCTGTCGTTTTAGGTGATATAAACGCTTACGTTGCCTTTAAAAGAGAGAGAAAAACGGCACGACAGCCAGCTGGCTAGCCAGTTCTAAACACTGCGAACATGCAAACATGAACGATTCTATATTTTTAATATAAAGTTCATTCTGAAACTTACTGAAACCGCGCTCACTTGTATTGCCGTTTTAGGTGACACGCATTGTATCAACGTTGCCTTTAACAGACCGAAAAACGACACGAAAGCGAGCTGGCTAGCTGGCTCTGACCATTGTCAATATGGAAATTTAAATGACTCTTCTTTTTTTAATATAACGTTCGTTCGTAAACGTACTTGAAGGTTCGCCGACTGCTGCAATTACTGCAGATCCAGAATATCGCCATCAATCGCATTTGCGGAAGTGCCGACTCGGAGAGGCGATACCACGTGATGAAGTTGAAACAACCGGGCCTCCTGATTGGGCGCAAAAAGCATGTAAACTGGAGAAATTGAAACAAGGGCGGCCTCCGATTGGCCGCCAAATTGGAACAAATGGAACACGGAACAGAGACTTTTGCCTGCGCTCTATCTGGGAGGCCACTGCTCATTCTTCTCTGTAGAGAAAGGAGGGGCTCGCGGGGAGGAGAGGAAAAAGGGGGCGCTAGCAGGACTCGGGAACGCGAGGTCGCGGGTTCAAGCCTGGTCGTTCCTCCCGGAAGTACAGGGCCCAATTTGCTTCTCTGGATGTTCAAATGAAAGGAAAAGGGGAAAATAATAAATTAATAATCAATAAATGAAGGAAATGTCAACCGGTGTAAATGATGTAATGAATGTTTGCATCCAGGTCACTTGAAATAAGGAATGTCAGGAATTGTAAAGTTGAATGCAAAAAGGTGAATGTGACCCCTGGAAGGAAAAGGCCCAATTTGCTTGCTTGCATGTTCACATGCAAGGAAAATGGGAAAAAAGAAAGGACATGTTCAATAAATCATCGCTCTGGATAAGAGCGTCTGCCAAATGCCTGTAATGTAATGCCTGTAACGTAATAAATTAAGGAAATGTCACAAATGTCAACCAGTGTAAATGATGTAATGAATGTTTGAATCCAGGTCACTTGAAATATGGAATGTCAGGAATTGTAAAGTTAAATGCACAAAGGTGAATGCTGAATACAGTGCAACCAATAGTCTGTAAATGTGCCACTTGAAATGTCAACGAAACAGCCCAAACAGTCAATTCTAAACAGATCTATTGCTAGTAGAATGCATTCACAGACGCAGTATTGGCTTTTAGCACTTCATCTGTGCATGTTTATTGACCCAGTACATTTCTCATACAATACATACAGCGCCCGACCAATCCGCTCCCGCTGTTCCCTCGAGAAGGCCGCACGGCAACTCAGGAATCAGCAGCTGCAGAATAAAGAGAACGCGTTACAATTAGTTTTGCGTCAACTTCTTTTAAGCCAGCATTAAACACAAACAATAAAGATACACCATCTCACCTCAGAACTGTGCGAGGCAGGCCTCGGTGGCAGGAAGGACTGCTTTGGCTGGGGCCGACCCTCCTCTTCATCTCTGCAAAATTGCAACAAGAGCACCTGCCGCAGAAAGCGATATTTTATGGAACCCGCTGGATTCCTGCTCCTGTCCTTTGACTTGTAGGGGTCCCTCGGCGTGTCCGGACACACATGTACTCACACTCCATTGCGGTGCTTACATTTTAAGTTCCTTTCATGCAATTTAAACACCTGTATTTTTAAAGTAGCTACTGAGATGCCATTACTCTTTGACAGACTTATGCAAAAAAACAGCTACGCTGTTATAACTCATGTAAAACGTTTGTCTGCTGGACTGTCAGGCCACATCTTTTAAACCTTTGGACATAAATGATTAAATTAATCGTATTAGCTAATAATTAACTGGCCAGAAACCCTTTAACGTGACTAATTCTGGTTAACAAGCCAGGCAGATGTACAAATTGTAAGCAAGAGAATGCTACGTTTTATAATGAAAAATGAAGCACAGGACATGCCAAATGTGTCTCACGACATATTTCATAGGTAAAAGCGCACACGTAACGCGCTGACATAACTGCAAAGTTATTGAATGATTGATTATTCATTCATTCGTTCGTTAGCTAATATTGGCAGCTGCCATTGTAGGTGATTTAAACACTTACGTTGCTTTTAAAAGAGAGAAAAACGGCGTGACAGCCAACTGGCTAGCACGTTCTAAACATTTCGAACGCGCAAATATGAACGTTTCAATATTTTTAATATAAAGTTCATTCAAAAACTTACTGAAACAGGCGATAGCTAATATAGCTAGCTGCCGTTTTTGACGATATAAACGCTTACGCTGCTTTTAAGAGAGAGAAAAACGGCGTGACAGCCGGCTGGCTAGCCAGTTCTAAACACCGCGAACACGTAAATATGAACGTTTCTATATTTTTAATGTAAAATTAATTAAAAAACTTAGTAAAACCGCGCTCCTGTCGCAGAACTCCGGGGATTCACGGCACTTCCCGAAGTGCCATTTGAAACAGCGGAAGGGAGAGTCGATACCACGTGACGAAATTGAAACAAGCGGGCCTCCCGATTGGGCGCAAAAAGCATGTAAGCTGGAGAAATTGAAACAAGGACGGCCTCCGATTGGCCGTGTAATTGGAACAAATGAAACAATTGAAACAGAGAAGATGGCGCTGTTTTAGGCGCAAGGGCCACCGCACGTTCTTCTCTGTTTCGTCCAGGCATAAGACAGTACATCCTAATAGGCAATCCTGCCGTGGAGAAAAAATACATTTGTTCACAGAGAATGCAAACTGTTCATGGAAAATTACCGTGGGCCTTTTGTGAAATACAACATACGATACAATACAATACAATATACTTTAAATAAAAGGTGGAAATTCCTGTTATTGTGAAAATGTTCTTGGAGTACTAAGAAATGTAAGTGAATTTTCTGAAACAACTGTTCTCAGCAGCTACGTCCTGGCCACGCTCCTTTTACCAGCCGCACTGTGGCTGCAGGTGAAACTGCTTATACGAAAAAAAAAAAGGATTTTCTCATCAAGAGTACCGTATATATACTCATACATATGCATATACATAGACATATATATATATATATATATATATACACACGTACACATATATATACACATATATGTACATACATACATACACACACACACACACACACACACATATACATACACACACATATACATGTATCCTTGTTGCCCGTTTTCTAAACGGAGAACCTTGGGCGCAGTGAAAGGAAAGAGACGCCTGACCTCGTGCGGCAATTACAGGTATTGCAGGAAAGTACTGGCATTTAAAAACGGCGGCCTCCTGTGTTTGCTTTCCCTCCCTTTTTCAAATCTTACCTCCTTCTGTCAGGTTTCTCAACCCTAGCCGTTTCATCCACATACTTTTTAATCGTTGTTATTTTTTAATCATTTGGTTTGTGAGGATTCTATCCAGCGATCCCGGTCACGTCGGCCGACGGCGACCGCTTCGGAAAAGAGGCGGAGACGAAGAGGCCGCACAGTTCTCTGTGCGGGACGGGGGCCGTCCCCCGCACACCTTCCAGGTAGCCGCTCACCTCCCAGGTGGCCGCTCACCTGTCCCGGAGGAGCACGGACGCGAGCGGGAACGTGAAAGGTTGCCTTTGATCGGTCCGAGGGCGCACGTTTGCTTTGTTTTATTCTCCGCCGCCCGTTTAAGAAGTTTCACTGCGCACGTACGGCCCGCTTAAGCGGTTTTATTCATCCGTGCGCTCGCTTTGACTGCCCCGTGACCGATGACCCCCTGCAGGTCGCGCCCCAATAAATGGCGGGCCCTCAGGTAGGTGCTTTGTGCTCGCTTCGGCAGCACATATACTAAAATTGGAACGATACAGAGAAGATTAGCATGGCCCCTGCGCAAGGATGACACGCAAATTCGGGAAGCGTTCCATATTTTTCCTCCCCGCGTCAGGCCCGAGTGACCTTTCCCCATGGGTCGACCCCCTACGCTGTCCTCGTCCAGACTCGCCGAACCCTAACCCTAAATCCAGGACGCGAGTCAGCCAGGACCCCGAGTCTCTAGAAGACCGGGTCTTCCCTGTTTGACAGAAAGGGTATTAATAATTAAGACAAGCACTTGTAATGTTTATGGCTTATAAATGCATGTGATGCTTCTTATGTTGTAATTTGATAGTGCTTTATTCTGTCCACGAGATGGCGCTCGTGGTTCACGGTGGTAGCCGGCTATGCTTGGAAAAACCGTGAGACTATTAGAGCCCCAGAGGATGGCTGCGGTAGCCGAGAGAGAAACATGCACAACTGAAGTCTAGCAAGCTCGCTTAAGAATTCATATACTACTTTGCTGGGTTGGAGTTTGATTTCAGAACAGTACAGCACTCACAGGCGAGAACTTGTCTGAAACAATCAGTCAGTCAATCGCATACGCCGACAGACGCGCTTCACTGTAGCGCTTACACTGTTAGTTTGTTTCGCATAGTGCTGTGTACACAGGAAAACATACGCTTATCATAAGCTTCTTGCACATGGGAAGTTACGCAGATAATTTTCATTCATTTGTTGTATTTACTTTATTTTAAATGTCGTTTTAAAAGAGCTACCGAGGTGCCCTTAGTCGTTGACAAGCCTTTGAAAAACCGCAGCTAGCGACACTGTTGTAATTCATGGACCACGTTTGCCTGCTGGACTGAAATGAAACAGTAATTACATCATTCGTATTAACTGGCAAAGAAAACCGCTTCAAATGGCTAATGTGACACGCTGATTCAGGCAAGAGAACGTTTTGCCATATAAACGAAAAAGGGTACACGCCAGCTTTGTCATACGAAATATTGAAATATTTATGACTGGTTAAAAAAAATAACAATTATATATATAGACATGCACAATGTGCTGGTACAACTGTAATTTTATGAATTTATTCTTTCTTATTATGTTCACTTTTATTACTAGTTGATGTGAACGCGTATGTTGCATTTAAAAGAGAAAGAAAAACAGCGTGACAGCCAGCTGTGAACGATTCTGTATTTTTAATGTAAAGTTCATTCAAAAACTTACTGAAACAGGTGATAGCTAATATTACTAGCTGTCGTTTTAGGTGATATAAACGCTTACGTTGCCTTTAAAAGAGAGAGAAAAACGGCACGACAGCCAGCTGGCTAGCCAGTTCTAAACACTGCGAACATGCAAACATGAACGATTCTATATTTTTAATATAAAGTTCATTCTGAAACTTACTGAAACCGCGCTCACTTGTATTGCCGTTTTAGGTGACACGCATTGTATCAACGTTGCCTTTAACAGACCGAAAAACGACACGAAAGCGAGCTGGCTAGCTGGCTCTGACCATTGTCAATATGGAAATTTAAATGACTCTTCTTTTTTTAATATAACGTTCGTTCGTAAACGTACTTGAAGGTTCGCCGACTGCTGCAATTACTGCAGATCCAGAATATCGCCATCAATCGCATTTGCGGAAGTGCCGACTCGGAGAGGCGATACCACGTGATGAAGTTGAAACAACCGGGCCTCCTGATTGGGCGCAAAAAGCATGTAAACTGGAGAAATTGAAACAAGGGCGGCCTCCGATTGGCCGCCAAATTGGAACAAATGGAACACGGAACAGAGACTTTTGCCTGCGCTCTATCTGGGGGGCCACTGCTCATTCTTCTCTGTAGAGAAAGGAGGGGCTCGCGGGCGAGAAGAGAAAAAGGGGGCGCCGCCGCGGCAGGGTGGATCGCGAGCAGGACTCGGGAACGCGAGGTCGCGGGTTCAAGCCCGGTCGTGACACCCGGAAGGAAAGGGCCCAACTTGCTTCTCTGGCTGTTCAAATGAAAGGAAAAGGGGAAAAAAGAAAGGACGTGTTCAATAAATGAGGGAAATGTCAACCGGTGTAAATGATGTAATGAATGTTTGCATCCAGGTCACAATGAAATAAGAAATGTCAGGAATTATAAAGTTGAATGCACAAAGGTGAATGTGTGACACCTGGAAGCGGCCAAGAAAATAAATGTCACAAATGTCAACTAGTGTAAATGATGTAATGAATGTTTGCATCCAGGTCACTTGAAATAAGTAATGTCAGGAGTTGTGAAGTTGAATGCACAAAGGTGAACGTGACCCCTGGAAGGAAAGGGCCCACTTTGCTTGCTTGCAAAGTAGTTCCTGGGACTAAAAGTTCCGGGTACTTTGGGGGGAAACGCGGCTAATGATGACAGCTGCCCTGCTGAAAAATCCAGCTTAAACCGGACTAAGCTGATCTAATGTGTTTTCGACACTTTTAGCTGGTCAGCCAGCTGTTCACCAGCTGACCTGCCTATATGGTCAGCAGGTCCACCAATTTGACCACCAGCCTACTGTACCATCTTAACCAGCTTTGACAAGCTTTGTCCAGCTTTGTCAAGCTAGAGACCAGCTATGAACAGTCAGTCACAGGGCCAAGTGACTTGAAAGAATTGAGGAAATATTGGGTAGCATTGCTTTGGAATACATGTTATTAAATTTCGGTGAGGCAAGATAGCCTATATTGTTTGTAGTACCGTAACTTGGCGTCATTTTGATATCAATACTTTTAATGGCAGGCCTGGATTTTGGCAGTCTGAATGAATGAGTTATTGACGGTGTATGTCTTGAATGTGTGAGTAACTTGGCATTTTTGTACGTTGAAAATGTGTTTTTTATGAGATATAGTTAGCCATAGTAGTAGCTCACATACGATTTAGCCTCGTTACGAGACGTGTGAATAACTGATGGAGTAATTTAGCTGCAGTAACTCAAATGCTACAAGACTCCCTGTTCAAACTTTGAATCGCGCACTGCTAACGTTGCAAATAATTCCTATCATTGCAGCCAGTCACCCGACCAGCGTTGCAGTTAGAAAATAATCATGACGTCAGATGATGAGGATACTAACAAGGAAAGAGCGAGAGCAGCAGACTTACTAAAAAGAAGCAAGTCCATGCCCCCCAGAAGTTCCTCGCAAAATATCAGGAGCAATGGCCGTGCCTCCGCCCCTCAAAACTTCGCACCATGCATTTTGCACACTGTGCAATTATGATTTTGACATTAGCCACCAAGGAGCTTCAGGTAATAATTTAGCTAAACCTCTAGTTACAAAGGCCTACATTCCTAGATAATTTTTCAGTTGAATACTTTTTTTTTCATTAGGCCTATATTATGTGTGCCTATATAAGCTGATTCAATTATTTAATTATTAAATAAAAATGGAAATCATGAACAGAAACGTGGTTTTATTCATAATTGACTGTTTTACATCGCAACATAAGTTTTTTTTTTTACATTACAACGTAAGTTTCTGTAAATACTAGAAAATGAAAACATGTTACAATATACGAAATAAATTATTTCAGTTTTTATTAAATAATTGAATGCAATTCACTTATGGTTATCTGTTTGTATAAGTACACATATATAATGAAATATTAATCATGAAAAAAAAATTGTTTTAAGTAGGTGTACTCAAACTTTTGACTTGCAGGTAATTCATAATATAGCCCAGTGCAGTGCAAGTGATATTTTAGAATCAGGTCAAATTATACAATTTTGCCTGATCACTTCGACAGTCAAAACTAGAATTATGAAGAAAGGCTTGTGTGTGCATGTGTGCGTGCAAAGTGAAGTGGTACATGCGAAAGCATGTGAACTAAGCGTTACACTGACTATTGTGGTACTCAAAATATTTTCCTAAGGTTGGCAGGTCTGGAACAGCTAGAGGTGTTGAAAACACATCTTAAACCATCTTAAACCAGCTTAGAGTTTTGCTGGAATTTTCAGCTGGGAACCCAGCTATAGGGAGGAGCCCATCACATGCCGATGTATCGCTGGTCTGACCAATAACATCATTACTGGTTAGAAAGTTACAACTTTCCTGTGTTGACTGGTATTTTATATTATATACTGGTGTGTTTATTTATGTTCTCTGTGACAGTAAGCTGCTTAGTTCCTGGCTCTGCTAGCTAGGTTGGCTCATGAGGTAACATTAAGTTAGGTCAGGTCGGCTAGCTAACTCACGGCTTTGGTTCAAAGCTAAAGCTAAACTTCTAAAAGTGTTACCTTGAGGGTCACATTGTTTGATGAAAATGGCAAACAAATGATATTGGCTAATTTTATGTTAATAGTTATTATCAGATAGTTGTGTTACATACAGAAACAAGAAGAAACCACGCAGCAGACAGTGCATAACTTGTGTCTCATACTGGATTTCATTTACACTCCTGCAGATGAATGTCACTGCTTCAACTGTGCATATTTTAGCCCTATCCTGAGCTACCCATACTGAGCCCAAACATACAGAATATGAAATAAGTACTACTGTGTCACAGGAGTTCAATACATCACAAAGCAATAAATGATAACAGCAAAACATCTGATGTTTTTATAATTCAGGTTAAATCACACAGAATAATGTCTGAAAATACAGAAAATTGTAGCAACAGTTTCAATCAAAACAATTACAATACAACAAAATAGGGAAACTGAACCCATAATTGTTTACAGTTATGAAAGGAAATAAGGACACTGCAGTGATCATTCTATATTCTCCCTATCAGCTGCATTTGCTCACAGAAATTTGCACATTGCAACTCTTGTGAAAATGAACGAAAGCAACTGTAAAAACTAGTTAAATGCAGAGTTAACTTGAGGAGTTTTCCACTGGCTTATTTTATACAAAGATGCAGATACAGGAGATAGAATTATTACTACAAAAGCATCTTACCGTTCCATATTTTTTCACTAGCACACATATTCATGTTTTAATCATCAAAAGTACACAAACCACCATGAACATTTACAATATAATTTCATTAAAATGTAAAAATTTTTAAAAAAAATTACACAGCAAGATAGAATTGTGATATCAAGGGTTTAAGCTGTACTGTTGTTAATATTGGGTAGAACAAAATTTGCAGTGGTTAGGCATTGGTCAATGTAGATTGGGTGTACATACAAGTGTGTCAAAATGTGAGTGTGAGAGAGAATGTGTGTGTGTATCTGTGAGTGTGTGAATGCTTATGAGTGTGTACGTGCATGTGTGTGTAAGTGTGTGGGTGTATGTATGCGTGAGAGAGTGTGGGTGTGAAATAGAGTGTGTGGCTGTGTGAGTGCTTGGGTGCATGTATGTGGGAGTGTGCTTGTTTGTGAGAGAATGTGAGCATGAGAGGGTGTGCGTTAGAAAGAGTGCGTGTGTGTGTGAGAGAGAGTATGTGTGTGTGAGTGTGTGTGTGTGAGAGAGAGAGTGTGTGTGTGCATGAGTGGGTGTGAGAGTGTGTGTATGTGGGTATTAGTATGCATGTGCATGTGTGTGCGTGTGTGTGCATGTTTATGTGTGGGCGAATATGAGAATGTGTGTGCGAATATGAGAATGTGTGTGCATGGGTATGTGTGTTTGCATGCGTGTGTGCGTACACAAATGTGGGTGTGTGCGTGTATGTGCTTGTGTATGTATGTGTGGGTGAATATGAATGTGTGTGTGAATGTATATATGTGCGGGAGTGTGTATATGTGTGTGTTTGTGTACGTGCGTATGTGTGAAGGTGTCTACATGTTTGTGTGTGCGTCTCTACTCCATGTTTAACGTTACACATTAGTTATTAAGTTTATCTCTCTCTCACTACCTCTCACTCACACACACACCAATAAACTTTGAGCCACTGCGCTGCAAAACGTTCAATAAATAAGTTCTGTCCGTCAGCCATTATGTAGATTCAAATCGATTCATATCATTGTGGATGGCCACAAGATAAAAATGCCCATTCTGTTTGCAACATAGGACTTTGATTTCACTAACTAGTCGTTTCATTTACTACACATTATTGAAAAGTGATCACTATATTCTGTAATCGCCCCCACCGAGTCAGCGCACAGCAGGCAGCGGGCTGAGAGCTGACCGTTCCTGGCTATCACTCAAGAAAACTCTCGCATCAAAAAAACCTGTAGGTTCTAGCTTCATTTTGATGTATAGGTTGTGGGGTTTGAACGAAATCCAGCTGCCACACAAGGCTTTTGTCTCACTAGCTCCCACACCTGACGCCTCCTCCTCGATGCGAGAGTTTTCTTGAGTGATAGCCAGGAACGGTCGGCTCTCAGGAACGGTGGTGGTGGTGGGGTTCAGACAGTCCACAAAACTTAGTTTAGTTAAAAATAAAGAGAGAAAGAGATGAAAAGTACAGTATGAGGATGTGGAAATATATTTTATAACTAATTATATGCCAATATTAAATCAATTTGATGCTTTGAAGGCACAACAATTGCATTGCCAATGCCAATGAATACGAGGTTAGAAAATACAACATTTGCCCGATGTAATGTGACTGCCGGTATAAACCACGCCCACTTCTGTTCTTCTATCCGAATACAGATATACAGAGACAGATAATTTTGTTGGTTGAACAGATACAGATACAAATAATGTCTCTGCACACCCCTAGTGTGTGGTGTGTGTGTGTACATGTGTATGTAGGTGTAGGTGTGTGTGTGTGTGTGTGTGTGTGTTTGTTTGTGTGTTTGTCTCTACTCCAACTGGCAGAGGGACACTGAGGATTCAAACACTCTAAATCCAGCACAGAGGGGTGTGTGTTGAACGAAGTGTGTGTGGAGTCTGTGCAGGAGGGTCAGTGTGTCAGAGTCAGAGACGCTGTAGAAGGACAGAGTGCCAGCCGGACGGTCCACACACACTCCTACCCTGTACACACACACTCCTCTACCAGCACCACCATCATCACCCACTCCTGCTCTGCGGTAGGGGGAGGGGGCAGGTATGTCTGTTTGGTTCTTATTGTGCCAGACAGAGAATCTGAGTTTATCAGAGTATGCGTGTTTAATACACATCAGACTCCAGGAGTTTTTATTCCATCCAAACTCACAATCAGAACCCTCTCCTTTCCTGCTGATTCCTTTATATGTCACTGCTACATCAACCCATCCCCGCTTCTCAGACACACAGAACTCAGCCTCCCAGTAACAGCGCTCACACACACTCTCTCTGCACACAACCTGGAACCAGAACTCAAATCTCTCTGGATGATCAGGGTATGGCTCCTCTCTCCCCGGTGTGTGTGTCACCCTCCTGTTCCCCTCAGACAGAAACAGCTCTCTGTGCGCTGTGTTTGGATCCAGTGTGGGCTGACAGCCGTCTGCACACCAGAGACATTAATGAGATTAATTATCATTACTAATATTCACCTCATTATGTGTGTGAGAGAGAAAGAGCTGTGATAGTAACTATGTGTGTGTGTGCGTACATGTGTTTCTGTTTGTGTGTATAGTCTCTCTCACACACACAGAGCAGAGTGTGTATCTATGTAAAGTGTTCTGTGTCGATACACACTCACATTTCCAGGGTCCTGGTTTGGTCCTGTTCTCTCCTCCATGGTCCACACTGTAAGAACAGCAGAACAGAATTCTGAATTTTAATCATCCTTTATTTCCACTTTCAACACACCAATGACATCAAATAAATAAAACAAAGACACAATAAAGCACAAAACCAAGATCATATGAAAAACACAAATCTGTCACAAAGGAAACTTGTTCCATTCCCTCACCTTATTCCATGTGCAAAAACGGCACCCCTCCCTCCACTGAACATTAAACACACTTATAACACACACTCTGTAACACACTCACGCTCTCCATTGCTTTGTAATACTGAAACTCCACCATCACTGTTGCCCTGATCAAATCCCCAACCACAACACCACATCTTGCCTGTCCCCTCCACCAATCAGATTTATCTCACTTGATGAAAGTGCCATTTTCACCCCAAAATGAAATTAATGAGCTGGCACTTATCTGTCCTTGTGTGGGAAACCGAGGATAAAAATCTCACTTGTAAATGTTTCCCACAGAAACCAAAATAAACTTCCCAAAAAAGAAGAGAGGCTGAAGTCTGGCACACCCCAAAAAACAATGATTAACAGTTTCTCTCTCCATGCAGAATGGACAATGGTGGAATCCTGCCGGGTTCATCACAGAAATAAAATTATTTACTGCAGTGATTCCGTGCAGCACCCTCCACTGTAGATCCCCCCTCCCCCAACCCCTTCTGCGTGTGTGTGTATGCGTGCATGTGTGTGTGTTTATGTGTGCGTGTGTGAGGTGCAGTGTGGAAACTCTCAGTACTTACAGCAGTGTGAGTGTGTCCAGTTTAGCAGCAGGCAGCGCTCTCACTCCTGAGTCGCCTGGGTGATTGTATCTCAGGTCCAGCCCTCTCAGGTGTGTGTGTGTGTGCGTGTGTGTGAGTGAGTGTGTGTGCACTCGTGTGTATGTGAGTGAGTGTGTGTGTGTGTGTGTGTGTGTGTGTGTGCGTACGCGTACGCGCATGTGTAAGTGAGTGCACTCGTGTGTGTATCCACCGCAGGAACTTTACCCCGAAACTACGAACCTTTTGAGGAACTCAGTGCATTTCGACCGCAGGAACTAGGGTCTAAATTAAGTTCCGGGGACTTTATTTTACCACCAAAAAAGTTCCTGCTTGGGGGGTAGTACTTTCCAAAAGTACCGGAACCTTTGGGGTGGGGCGCAAGCGCTGAACATTTCTGATTGGTCGATTACTTGCAGTGTTTTATTTCAACCGCCATTTAAAAAAATCTGCAGCCGCAAACCGATTTATTTTCATAATAACTTGAAATCAAACTTGTATGTTATGCGGCGCAGTAGCCTACTTTTGGTTATAGCCTGTCAACGTCTTGGAATTATAACGTGTGCTCTTCTGTTCTTTTCTCGCTTTTGTATTTGTTTTATAAAATGCTAAGCGTTCGTGCTGGGACAGCATATTACATACCAAAACATTCAAACGGTTTAATTCGGTTGCTGAATATTTTCTCCCGGATTTTCTTTGTTAGCCCGTTGTAATTGACTCAAAACGTTTGATACAGTTATGTGAGGTATGCGGTAATTCTGCGTAATTTACATTGGTGATACAGTAAAAGCAAACTGGAAATCACCTTCCGCACTTTTTATCAGGGTAAAATAACAGGTTAATTCTAGTAATCGTCCCTTTTGCTTTTTCAGACTGCCATAATTTTACTCTGCCATTCTTTAATTCCACAAAAAGACCAGGAAGACTATGGACTAATTTATGGTGCATGGTTCGCATCTGGAGGGCACACTTCGCTGCTCGGCTAGCAGTAACTTTGGAGGAAAGCAAACGGTGGCTGTACCACTGCTAATTTACATTTTCACGCAAGTCCGAGTTTTCGTTCTATTCTTGTCATTTTGCGATTAGCCTATATGGAATTGACGATGAGATAGTAATCAATTCAACAGAAAATTGTTTACGACGTGCGCATGTTTTCTGCTGTTGTTGCCAGTTATTTGTGGAATGTGAATGCATTCTGTCGCCTCGGATGTCAAGACATGAAAGTGAATGTTCGCATAAAAACATAATGAATGTGTTTGAGAGGATATATAAAACAGTTACAATCAGACTATTGGCCTGTTATATCCTATTTGTTGCATAACAACGGTCCAAGTTCAACTACCAACGACAGTTTTGCTTGACAACGGTAAAATATGCCCAAACGGCTGCAGAAGAATATTTCAATTTCAGGTGATTAAATCGATAAAAATCAATAAATACAAAAGTAACCATTTATAGTCATTGTTGGTAACCCATTGTATATAAGTGGAATAAACCCCTCCCGACTGTCCCAGTTATTAGAAAATAATGTAGGCTACTTCGGTGGTAGTATGGGGTTACAGAAGAAATGATAGGACAGATGGACCGATGACAACGTCGCTTTTTCATACGTCAGTGGGCTAATTTGCTTAATCTTCACGGGACTTTAGACCGCGGTGGAAACGCAGGTAACAATGGGCTGAAGGAACCTTTTAGTTCCTTGAAAAGTAGTTCCGGGTACTTTGGGTGGAAACGCGGCTTAGGGCTCATACTATGTCCTTGCTGATTAAGATGTTAATAGAAGAAAGCACAAATGAGTTTTTAAAACAATTGAGTCGCGACTTGGGCACTCTGTATCGTCTGCCAGAGGGTAAAAGCTCGTACTCAGAGTGGAGGACATGGGATGGGATCAGCCAGTATTCTCTGTGCTTGTCTGAGCACAGACTGCTCGTATATAGATAGAAGGGACTGGTGTAGGACAGATTGACAACGTCGCTTTTTCATACGTCAGTGGGCTAATTTGCTTAATCTTCGCGGGACTTTAGACTGCGGTGGAAACGCAGGTAACAATGGGCTGAAGGAACCTTTTAGTTCCTTGAAAAGTAGTTCCTGGGACTAAAAGTTCTGGGTACTTTTCGTGGAAACGTGGCTTATGTGAGTGAGTGTGTGTGTGTGAGGTGCAGTGTGGAAACTCTCTGTACTTACAGAAGTATGAGTTTGTCCAGTTTAGCAGCAGAAAGCACTCTCACTCCTGAGTCTCCTGGGTGATTGTATCTCAGGTCCAGCTCTCTCAGGTGTGAGGGGTTTGAACACAGAGCTGAAGCCAGAGAATCACAGCCTCTCTGTGTGACTCTACAGCCTGACAGCCTGCAGAGAGAAGGACACACACACCTTACACACATTAATATAAACTAACAGGGCTGTGTGTGTCAAACACATAGCAGTGTGTTACACACCTTACACACATTAATATAAACTAACAGGGCTGTGTGTGTCAAACACATAGCAGTGTGTTACACACCTTACACACATTAATATAAACTAACAGGGCTGTGTGTGTCAAACACATAGCAGTGTGTTACACACCTTACACACATGAATATAAACTAACAGGGCTGTGTGTGTCAGACACATAGCAGTGTGTTACACACCTTACACACATTAATATAAACTAACAGGGCTGTGTGTGGTAGACACATAGCAGTGTGTTACACACCTTACAAACATTAATATAAACTAACAGGGCTGTGTGTGTCAAACACATAGCAGTGTGTTACACACCTTACACACACTAATATCAACTAACAGGGCTGTGTGTGTCAAACACATAGCAGTGTGTTACACACCTAACTGCACATTAATATAATCTAACAGGCCTGTGTGTATCAAACACATATCAGTGTGTTACACACCTTACAGCACATTAATATAAACTAACAGGGCTGTGTGTGTCAAACACATAGCAGTGTGTTACACACCTTACACACACTAATATCAACTAACAGGGCTGTGTGTGTCAAACACATAGCAGTGTGTTACACACCTCACTGCACATTAATATAATCTAACAGGCCTGTGTGTATCAAACACATATCAGTGTGTTACACACCTTACACACACTAATATCAACTAACAGGACTGTGTGTGTCAAACACATAGCAGTGTGTTACACACCTTACACACATGAATATAAACTAACAGGGCTGTGTGTGTCAAACACATAGCAGTGTGTTACACACCTTACACACATGAATATAAACTAACAGGGCTGTGTGTGTCAAACACATAGCAGTGTGCTACACACCTTAGAGCACATTAATATAAACTAACAGGGCTGTGTGTGTCAAACACATAGCAGTGTGTTACACACCTTCTACAGCTGAATATAACCCAAGAGGACTATGTATTTCATTCACTTCATTTTGAGGAATGCAGGGTTAGGCCCGGTGGCAAGTGTCTTTTTTGATGGGGGCCCAGCGTGGGCCAGCGACAGACTGATGGCAGCATTAAGGTAGGGCCCTATAGTTTCTGTGATAACAGAATCACGGACGGAATCGCGGAATTGAGAATTTTAAAAAGCCATAACACAGATTCCATAGGGCCCTACATTAAGTCAGTGCTAAAAGCTGACCGGAGATTTGAAAATATCACTACGTAATGTGAATGTTGTTATGTCATTTATTCAACACACATTTTAAAAAATCAACAACTATTTACAGCATAGCAGAGTCTTACAAAGAATCTGACAACAATGTACAGACTGGGAATGCTGTGTTATCAACAACAACAAAAGAAATTAAATTAAATTAAAATAAATAATATCAAAGTTTTTGCACTCTACAAAAAACTTCTGATTGGCTACTGATTCTTACAGCCTTGGAATGCTGGGCACATTTCAACAACAACAAAATAAATTAAAATAAATAATATCAAAGTTTTTGCACTCTGCAAAAAACTTGTATTCAAGTCCTGATTGGCTACTGAATCTTACAACAAGCCTTGGAATGCTGGGCGCATTTACATAGGGATCGGAATCGCGAACCGGTTCCAAGTTGTGCTATTCATTGGAATCGTATGGCTCCGAGCTTATCGATTCCGCTTATCGAAGCCAGCATGTTTTTAGGACAGCTGCGCATTGCAAAACAAATTTGATCCGGGCTGCCAGCCTTGATACATTCTGTTGCGATAAAGATTCTAAAGGCCATGATACACGGGCAACTTTTTTGGGCAATATCGCCAGCAATATTGCTTACAACGATTGCCGGCAATATTTTCTATTGAAAAGCGGCAACTTTTCATTATCTGGGAAATTAGATCGATGGGGCAACACAGTAGGCAACTTTTTGGGATCCTCCAATCAGAATACAGATTTTAGTTATGTGACTACTTCTCTTGGCTGAAGAAAATCGACGAAGATGGCGGCCAATCTTGCCTGGAGCGAAGAAATGGAGAGGCAACTGATTTCTTTTTTCTCAGGTAAATTGAATCATTAAAACGTGTTGTTCTCATGTATTATGAGTATTGTTAATTGTTTTTCAACAACTGTCATCAACTGTATTCTCAGCTATCTTTATTTATTAGGATAAGTTACTACTAATGTTTTCGTACGTTTCCATGGTTACCATGGGCTCCGTCAGTCATAAATGTATGCATAATTTGGATTAAATTAATTATTTGACGGATATCTGTCAAAGTAACAGAACCTGGGTAATTAATATGACCCAATATTCATAGCTAGCACATTGAATAAGTGTAGTATTTACCTTGCTAGTAGCAAGCTAGCTAGCAAGCTAGCTATCTAACGTTAGCTAGCAAGTACCTAACTTAGCTAGCTAAATTAACTCGCTTGCTGGCTGTGTGCGTGTGTGTGACTATGATAAAGCTAGCTAGGTGTGTGTGTGTGTGTGTGTGTGTGTGTGTGTGTGACTGATGAAGCAAGCTAGGTGTGTGTGTGTGTGTGTGTGACTGATGAAGCAAGCTAGGTGTGTGTGTGTAGGTAGGAAATTGAAAAGGGGCAGTTAATGATAACTTATAGGTCTTTTTAAATGGGTGCTCCTGTAAGTTTTAGCAACACGCTCGGTGGAGTCCACGTGCAGCCAAGGCAATATGCCCACCTAGCTATTTCTCTGTGAATAGAGTATCTTGCCTAATTTCCATTAAGCATAATACAACCAACCAAAATGAGCAGTTGGGTCACAGTATGCTCATCACCCCAACTACACTACATTACTGAACACACACAAACAGACATAATGGGTGTGTCACATTATGTCATAGACGCAGACAGACAAACAGACACTGCACATTGACAGCTACAGAGGGGCTTTCATTTTTGGTAACGCAAAAGTAAATGTAACATATTACTTTTCTCAGTAAGTAACATTGTAACGCAACAAGTTACTTTTAATGGAAGTAACGTTGTAATGTAACAAGTTACTTTTAAAAGTAATGTTCCCCAACACTGTTGGCCAGTAGCTTGGCACTAGGCCCAGGGCTCCAGGGTAATGAGAGTGGAGCTGAGTAGGCCGTATTAACTGTTAACTGTTAATTTTTGTTAACTGTATTAACAAAATTCACTTTAAAAGCTTTACGAAAATTCTCTCCTTATCCTTTGCAGTCGATATCATTAAAACAAAATTCAAAAACATGCGGACAACCTTTCAGCGGGAAAATAAAGCAGCATCCAGTAAGCGGTCAGGCGATGGAGCAGATGACGTTTACATTCCAAGATGGAAATACTATAAAGTATATAGTATACAACTATAAAGAACCCGCTTTTCTTGAAAGAAGGAGGAGAACCCAATGAGACTGAAGATAATATCCCATCCCAATCCCAACCCATCCAAATTGAAACCGCAACTCCAGACAAGACCGCTTCCAAAAATGTAAAAAAAACAAAAAACAGGGGACATCAGCAAAGCAGAGGTGCCTTGGGGTGCTTGAAAAGACAAGAACAGAAGTCGGAGTCAGTACATGCAGGATTTTAAAAATATTTAGATGAGTGTCTGCAAGAGGTGCCGGTGGAGAAACTAAGGAGTGTGAAGAGGAAGATTATTGAAATTGTACATACCAATATAGAAGAGTAATCTCAGATAGAACTAGTTTAACCAATGAGTTTTTTTATTACCCATTTTATTTAAGTAATAACATACAAGAGGAAAGACTATACTGTAATTAATGTTCAATAAAATCTAACAAAATTTCATTTTATAATCACCTGTTCACTTGTTTTCATTACTTTTCTATGTGCAGTGTGAATCTGAATGAAAAATTATTTTGAATAAATGTGTAATAAATTAATTGAATAAATATAAATACATATAAATTAATTCAAATTAATTTAATTAATACACTTAATTCCCCTTCCTTAATTTGAATTGGGTAAAGAAGTTATATGCTTTACTTCTAAAATCTATAGTATGTTGAGACCTTCATAGATCATAGGTCAGGAACATCATGCACTACAAGGAAATGGCACTGTTCTGCCAACTGACTGCTCCATTTGTACACAAGTAGGAGGTAAACTCTTGTCTGATAGTTTTGGCATCAGTAGTTGGGTTTCTGTCATGAGTAGGTTCCAGCTGTAGTAGGCACTCTGGTTCTTCTCGCCAAGATCCTGGAATTACATCTCCAGTTTCTTGGTCCACCTGATCCACTAGGGTGTTTGGGGAGTACACCTGTCGTGTGGCATCTTGCGTGCGAAGGTAGTTATGCAGTGCACAGGCTGCCTTGCTGATACACACCACTTTTTGAGGTGCAATCCCAATGGGCTGTCTGAAGACTCGCAACCTGTTGGACAAAACCCCAAAGGCGTTCTCCACACATCTTCTTGCCCGAGAGAGACGGTAGTTAAATATCCTCTTCTCATTGTCCAGTTGAGTTCTTGGATATGGCCTCATGAGGTGTGCCTTGAGAGCAAAGGCTTCATCCGCCACCACAACACGGTGGACTGGCATCTCTCTCCCTGGCAATGTTTTGAGCTGGCAGGTTGACCGAGTTATTCACCAAGGCACTCTTCAGTCCACATTTTCCCCAGACTCCTCCATTGCGCACCCTACCATTTGTGCCTACGTCAATATATAGAAATTTTAAATTTGCATCAACAAGTGCCATAACAATTGAATGGGTGCCTTTATAGTTAAAGTAGTGAGAGCCAGAGTTGGGTGGTGGTTGAATTAGAATATGTTTCCCATCTAAAGCCCCAATGCAATTGGGAAAATCCCATCTTCGTTCAAACTTCTGGACTTCTGGACTCCCATTCCTCTGCTGTTGATGGTAATTTAATAAATTCAGGCTGGAGGCTTTGATATAATGCCTTGCAGGTATCTATGACAATACGCCCAATTCTGTGACGGCTGATCCTGAACAGGTACTCTATGGAGGAGAAAGTTTCACCAATAGCCAGGTAGCGCAGAGTGATGGAGAGGCGTTCACCTGGTGTCATGGCTTTTCGCATTGTGGTGTCTTGTCTTTGTATCTTTCTCTTTGAACCTCCCAGGCAGTCAGGAGGGGAGGCCTGTGAGTGCACATGGTCCGGGGGTGAGTAGGCGCCTCAATAACCAGGACATCGTCAATGAAAAACTCAACAAAATCTGTAAAGACATTGCAAGCAGCAACATCGGTTCATAAATCATACACAACAATAAAACTCATGGCACATTCACTAACAATTTCATCACTAAACACACGAAGCATCAGAGACCCTGCCAAAAGACACACAGTATTCTCCATTCTGTCTCAGGTCCCCTCAGACGTCATCCTGCTCCAGGAATGTGGCATTCCGTTCCGGGAGTTGGATGGCGTTCTGGGGGAGGAATGGAGAATGGGAGACTCTCTCTGGTCTGGCTCTAACATCGCCAGAGCTGATGGGGTCGGCACGTTGGTGAAAAATCCCTATGTAAATATAACATCGTAGAGAGTGGGCGAATCCTCGTCACCGATTTCGAGGTCGGGGGTTCCCCGCTCAGGGTCATCAACGTGTAAGGCCCCACCAGCGTGGCCGAGAGGGTCTCCCTCTTCACAAAACAACCACCACTTCTACATTGCACAATGCCGGTTGTCGTGGGGGGGGGATTTCAACTGTGCGTTTACAGATGAGGACCGCAGCAGACCCAGACGGGACCTGCTGCGGTCCCTCATAGAGGATTTCTCCCTCCGCAACGCCGGGGGTGCCTCTCCCACTCAACACACGTGGGTGAGTTCCTCTGGTAGCTCCTCTTCGAGAATCGATTTGTTTCTGCTCTCCCCAGGCCTGGGGGTGCCCGCTTATTCCATCCAGGCGGTGCACTTCTCGGACCACCACATGGTGACCGTGTCCCTGGCCTGGAAGAAACCTATAACCGTGGGTAAGGGGCTCTGGCGAATGAACATCAGCCATCTCCAAGACCCCCGGGTGCGACTCTCCTTCTCGAGACGTTACCTGGAGTGGGTGAGTCTAAAACACTTTTTTGACTCCCCGGTGGAGTGGTGGGAGATGGTGAAGGAGCGAGTGCGAGGCTACTTCCGGACAGTCGGGCGGAGGAAGGCGAAGGAAAGGAGGGCAGTTTTTGTACATCACAATGCTGCCCTCCGGAGACTGAGCCTCCTCCAGACCCGAGGCCTGGATGTTAGCAGCGAAATCGCACGAACTCGGCAGAGCCTCACCACCCGGAAAAAAGAGAGCGGAAAAAATTTACTTTCCGCTCCAAGCTCCAGGGCCTCGAGGAGGATGAGAAGTGCACACGGTTTTTCTTCCGCAGGGCGCGGTCTAAGACTAACAACATCTCGTCTCTCTATAACAACAGAGGTGTGGTGGTGTCTGAAGAGGCGGAGGTCCGGGAGGTGGCCGGGGAGTTCTACGGGGCCTTTATAGTGAGAGGCCCTCCGACGGGGCTCTCATGGACACCTTCCTGGGCTGCCTTGACAGACGTCTGGGCGATGAGCGGATGGAATCGGAGTTGAGCACCGAGGAGCTCACCCGGGCCGTGCTCTCCCTCAAGCAACACAAAGCTCCGGGTCCTGACGGAATCCCAGCTGAGTTCTACCAAACTTACTGGGATCTCCTGAAGGAGGACGTGGCTGAAGTTTTCAGAGCGGCGTACAGGGAGGGGCGGTTGGGGGCCTCACTGAGACAGAGCTTAGCTTGCTGGCAATATTGCCCAAAAAAAGTTGCCCGTGTATCATGGCCTTTAGACAACTCAGCAATTTCTCTGGATTAACGGGTTATTTTTAGCCTGAAATTCGATCGTTTACTAAATGGCTACACGTCATGTAACGTGCAAGTAGTTGGCAATCTCCCTGGATATGAAGTAAATGTTTTTACCAATAAATAATAATAATAATAATAATAATAATAATAATAATAATAATAAATGCGATTTTATCCATGGAAATAGCTATAGCCTACAAAAAGGCAAAATAAATGTCGTGTTTGCGATTGCCGTCGGAGATGTCAGAAGGAAATGTCACTGACAAAAAAAAAGTTTGCTCTCTTTGCTGGGCACATTTCAACAACAACATAGCTAGCTAGCCAAACAGATACATAGATAAGTGACCACGTTGTCGTGCACATCAATGTCATCAAGCTAACGTTATTAATAAACATGTGAAGTCGTTATTTCGATGGCGATTAATAAATCATGTAGTATTACAATGTATCGAACGTTACATTCATGCTACTAGTTTAACGTTACCTCCACACTGCTTAAGTTAATATAAAAAGAATGTACTTACCGATGAGATGAAGTGATAACACAGTTTGTAACGAGTTTAGTTAGCCTACTAAAGAAATTGCCTTGCTAGGTATTGTTAGCTTGTGATAGTTGGAAGCATCAAGTGCTGAACGTCACTCTATGCACAATGAGGTAGACCTGCTGTTTTCCTATAGTGCGTTCACGTTTTAACCAACAGATGTCGCCGATGAGCTTTCCAACCGAGCCCCACTGTAACTGTAGTTTAAAAAACATCTTAAAAAGTTTAAATCCCCGATCCTTAGGCCCGGCGAGGGGTCAATTTAGGCCCGGCGGGCCGCCGGGCTTGCAATACACTGGCGGAAACCCTGGGAATGTATAAATTTGAACTATTTGATTTGATGCTTCTCAAAAAGATGTTTTGTCTAATTCGTCAGATTAAATTTTTTAACAGGCTTTAAAGTTTGAAATTATGAAGCAACGTCTGCGCCATTGGATTTAATGGGTCATGATGAGATAATTCCGAGCGTGTTGCTTGTCTTGAAGTTGATATAGAAAATAAGGCTGAATAATATAACTAAATGTATATGTATGAAGTTGGTTTTTTACATTTAGACAGTGTATTATCTGTATTTTTACAGGACATACATTTTAATAGGTAACAATGTTGCTGGGAAAGTGGAGACGTATACAGACGTATATAGTGACGTCCAAACACTCCCATTAATCAGGTATGCTCTTATAAGTACCTGGGTGTCCATATAGACAGCATGTTTACCTGGCAAGCCCATGTTGACAGCCGATGCTCCAGGCTACAGCAGAGGTTGTACTTTTTGAGAAGGCTCAGAATGTATGGATTGACCAGAAACGTATGTATCTGTTCTACCAGGCAGTCTTAGAGAGACTAATCAGGTATGGGACACAGGCATGGTATGGTAACCTCTCAGTACAGTTAAAATCTAGGCTTGCCCGTCTTGTTCAGACTGCCATGAAGGTCATAGGGAAGAAAGAACACCAGTCCCTTCTATCTATATACGAGCAGTCTGTGCTCAGACAAGCACAGAGAATACTGGCTGATCCCATCCCATGTCCTCCACTCTGAGTACGAGCTTTTACCCTCTGGCAGACGATACAGAGTGCCCAAGTCGCGACTCAATTGTTTTAAAAACTCATTTGTGCTTTCTTCTATTAACATCTTAATCAGCAAGGACATAGTATGAGCCCTAAGCCGCGTTTCCACCCAAAGTACCCGGAACTACTTTTCAAGGAACTAAAAGGTTCCTTCAGCCCACTGTTGTCTGCGTTTCCACAGCGGTCTAAAGTCCTGCGACGATTAGGCAAATTAGTCCGCTGACGTATGAAAAAGCGACGTCGTCGTCGGTCCATCTGTCCTATGATTTCTTCTGTAAATCCATACTGCCACCGAAGTATGTTATTTTCCAATAACGGGACAGCCCGGAGGGGTTTATTCCACTTATACAACGGGTTACCAACAATGACTATATATAGATACTTCAGTAGGGTATTTATTGATTTTTATAAACTGAAGGCCAATTCATGGTCCAGATGCAGCATACACGGACCGGACTCCGCTGGGGACCTCAGCGTACATCCGCATTGGCATGTCCGCGCAAAGCTCAATTTTTGTGACCGCGCGTACCTAGCGTACGCGTACCGGTGTCACACAAATCATGGCTCGGTATGAAACTGTTTCACATCAACATGCATTTCATGTGGCACCGGAAACACGTGGTGATGCGGAGTACACAAAACAGACATGGAGTCGACATTTGAAGAGAGAATGGCTGAAGAGGTGAGAAGGTACAGGCACCTATACGATTCATCCCAACGGGATTATAAAGATTTTCAGAAGAACAACAATTCATGAAGAGAACACAACGCTGGGCAAGGACGAGGCCATGTTGTCTAGAGTCTGTAACTTCCGGCAGAAAAGGAAAACGACGCACAAAGATTGTGGGAAATGTAGGGCTTGGGTATGTGGTGGTACGACTGGACTATGAAAGGGCGAATGACTGCGGACTGTCCGTCCGCACAGCGTATGCGCCCTGTACTTATAGACTATGTAAAAGCCTTTAATCACCTGAAATTGAAATATTTTTCTGCGGCCGTTTGTGCATATTATTTTACCGTTGTCAAGCAAAACTCTCGTTGGTAGTTCGACTTGGACCGTTGTTATGCAACAAACAGGATTTAACAGACCAATATACAGTTTGTAACTGTTTTATATATCCTCTCTAACATATTCATTATGTTTTTATGCGAACACTTTCATGTCTTGACATCCAGGGCGACAGAATGCATTCACCTTCCACAAATAACTGGTAACAACATAGCAGAAAACATGCACACATTGTAAACAATTGGCTGTTGAATTGATTGATTCGACTGTCATCGTCATTTCCATATAATCGCAAAATGACAAGAATAAATAGAATGAAATTAAATTAATATTGCATTGGTAGGCTACAGCCACCATTTGCTTCCATCTTTTAAAGTTACTGCTAGCAGAGCAGCTAAATACTTGAAGCGTGCCCGCCTAATATTTATGGTGCGAACGAATGCTTAATATTTTATAAAACAGACTTAATGCTAAAGCAAGGAAAGAACAGACGAGCACACAAAATAATCCTCAATCTTAATTTCTCATCTGTAGACGTTGGCAGGCTATAACCAAAAGTAGGCTACTGCGCCCCATAACATAATGTCTGAATTCAAGTTACTTGCGGCTGCAGATTTTTAAAAATGGCGGTTGAAATAAAAAGTACTCGACCAATCAGAAATGTTCAGCGCTTCCGCCCCACCCCAAAAGTTCCTGTACTTTTCTAAAGTACTACCCCAGGAGCAGGAACTTCTCTGGGGGTAAAATAAAGTCTCCGGAACTTAATTTAGACCCTGGTTCCTGCGGTGGAAATGCACTGAGTTCCTCAAAAGGTTCCTAGTTCCTTGGGAAAGTTCCTGCGGTGGAAATGCGGCTCTAGTGGCCATAGTCCCAAGGGACTTTGTTAGGATGGACGGGTTGTGCAATATGTTGTTCTAAAGCTGTGCAATGCAATGCTGTTTTAAAGTCGTGCAATATGTTGTTTTAAAGTTTTTTATTTTATTTTTATTTTTTAAAATTTATTTATTTATTAATGGCACTTGAATGTATGTACATATGAATAATGTAAAATGTAGAATGATGTAAAATGTAGAATGACATTTGTTAAATGCAGCGATACTGAGCCCAAGAAAAATTTCCCTAAAGTATATTGCATCGTATCGTATTGTATCGTAATGACGTGGCTCTCTAGCCCATGGAAAAGCAAACCGGTTCTTAGAAGGTTCGCAAGTTAAACCAACTGCAAACCGGCACTAGCACCAGCCCAGAACCAGAACTAGGTTCGCATTGGTGGAAAGGGGGTATGACTGAGTGGCCAAGGTCACTCACTGTTTGCACACTGGTACTTTTTGCACACTTTATTTTTGGTACTTATATGCTGTACTTTGCTGTCTTTGCACGTGTACATACTGTTTATCCTACTGGTTGAACTGCTTAACTCATACCGTTCTTCTGTAATTTTTATATCCATTACCAGAGGAGGCTGGTCCATAGAGGTAGAGGAGGGAGGGAGATCAAAATATAAAAAAGAGTAATTGGTTGAAATAAACCATTACCAAATCTCAGTATCATTTATAAATATTTTCATCCCTTCTTTGGAAAAAATCCATTATTGAAATTCTGATTAAAATGCTTCAACAGCGACACCTGCAGGGCAGGCAAGATGGAAAAGGGCAGTCTGTGTGAAGTGGTGGTGGGGGGTAGAGGAGGATCGGCTCCTGCTGTCCTCCTTAGGGCGGGATCTCTTACATCAATTTAATGTACTTCATTTTTTTTCATGCTAATCTGTTATTGGCCAAAACACGTAAAATGATGCTCCAAGGGAGGTTGTCCTTCCTAACCAATCAACAACCAGAATACAATATTGACATTGCGTTGGTCCAATGATAATTTCAAAATTTCATCTTCAATTCTCTACCACTGTATTGTATTATAACATGCAAATTGCAACTACTTTTAAAACACATTACTAAAAACATTTTTGTCATTACATTATATAATAAAACTGCATGAAACCATAAGTCAATCAAATTCATCTCCCTAGCACTGTCTTACTTTTTAAATGGTGTGGTCGCGCAATGTACATAACGTTTTTCTAAGACCCTCTGAAACAGGTTTTGAATCCCAGCTAGCTTTATGTCAGGTTCGCCATCACTTGTCACCTAGCCAATATAAAAATTCTTGGTTTTAGGTTAGAATGGTTTCATGGCATGCTTGTTATCCCGGCTAGCTAGCAGCTAACTACTGAATTGTATTCAAAACAGTGGTTACTATAAACGCAATCGTTCACAAACATACAGATGAAAATGCGTCCTGTAGCCATGAGTTAAATGTGGAACGCATATTCTATTGTCCAAAAAACGGACGATTCCGATTTGCGCGATGGCTGGCAACCGTAAATAAAGCTAGCAACAGTAACTAGAAATGTGATTCAACGTTGCCACCAATTGTGAAATTGGACATTGAAAAGGGGAGGGGATGTAACAACAATTCAAAAGCGAAAGAATAATGTTGCTGTTTAAACTGCTTTAGAATGCTGGATTTTGTAGCGCATTGATTTTAGAACTGTTAAAAGGCAGAGGTGTCCCTTTACTGAGAAATAATGCCCACCCTTGGACCAATCAGAATTGAGTATTCAGCCAAGCCGTTGTATAAATGATAATATGATATTTGTTCCTTATGGAAGATGGGGATAAACTTCGGGTGCATTTTTTCCTTAGTTGTATGGTAAGTTTGCATTTGGTTGCTAGTTGGATTATTGTTACATTTGAGCATAATAACATAACATAACTTGAACATAAGAAAGTAGAGATAAGTAGCCAACTAGTGTAAAATAATATCACGCCGTGGGTTGGTTTTCTTTCTGTCCTCCCCAATTTTTTGAGTCACCAGCCGCCACACAAATGTGTAATAGGATAAAATTATGAAGTGATGACATTTTATATCTAAACTGGCAACTGGTCGGCGGAGGCATACAACCATGAGGCGGTATTTCTAGTTTTTCTTATGCTTCTGTTTATGGCTCGGTTCTACGATGCCTTTTTATTTTTGCCTTATTTATTTTGTATCTTTACCTCGCAAGAGTGATTTTGTTTTTGAATTTTACTTACAATACTTTTTACTTCATACTTACTGGTGCATTGTTGCACTATGCTTTGTAATGTGAGCTATTTGACACCTCAATTTCCCTCAGGATTAATAAAGTACGTATCTATCTATCTATCTATCTGTCTTGTACTCACCCCAGTCTCTGCAGTTTACAGTGTGGGTCCTCCAGTCCAGCAGAGAGCGCTCTCACTCCTGAATCCTGCAGCTCGTTGTCTCTGAGCTCCAGATCACTCAGCTCAGAGTGAGGAGAATGCAGGACTGAGGCCAGAACATCACAGCAGCCCTCTGTGAGATTACACCAACCCAGCCTGTGGAGAGACCACACACACACACACAAATACACATGCATGCACAACACACAGGCACACACACACAGCCGCACACACACAAATACGCACACACACGCAATTGAAATTCACTGCTGATTGTGAAACTGTGCACATTGGTAGTCACTATCTACGTAAATTCTCATTTGCTTATGCATTCCTGAGATGTACACAAAAACGGAGAGGGGGTTGTGTAAATCAGGCTCATAAAGTATTCCAACTATTCCACAAAAGTCTAAGGCAATTACTGGACTCCATTAACCAACAGAAATAACTCAAAATCAAGGTTGGGTGCCTACTGCTAGGATTTCATTGCCAGACCCTTTCCACATGACGATTTGCAAACATATTAATTTAATCTGCAAACACAAGAGACAAAAGTTTTGTGGGCACTTTACCTCACCTGACATGTTCTTCGTGCCACAAACACCTATACATTTTAAAAACATTCAATATTTATCACTATGAATTGATAATAAAACTGTCAATGTAAAACTCATTAGCTAAATACAATACTGTTATCTTATTATTTTCTTCTGAATCTTGAAAATATTCTGTTATCAAATAATCAGGGCTCGACAGTAACGGTTGTCCGGTTGCCCTCGGCAACCAGATTGAGTCAATTGGCAACCATTTTGTGGCCTCTGGTTGCCCCCATTGGCAACCACCTGTTCAGTAGTTTTTATTTTTTAATATATAACAATGAATAAAAACCTACAAAACTGGAAAATCTAATTTCAAAAGAAGTCAACATTTTATTTGGTTGCCTCCGTAAAGTTTCTACTGCACTAACATTACATTTCAGATGTTGTGCGGCCACTTTCCACACACGCGCGTGGCCAGGCTGTTGCAAATGAAATTGTTTGACTGTGGAGTAAAAAAGTCAAACGAAAACCTGTCAACATCACAAAATAATTCACACGATGACAGTAGGCCAGCTGATACTGACACAGCCGAACCAGAGAAAAAGAAAAAAAAGAAAAGCAGAAACTTTGTGAAAGCTTGGGAGGCGAAGTATCCTGGCATCTTTGAACATACACTGCCATCAGTGACAAAACGAGTTCGCTTGTTCAGGGAAACACATCTTTTAGAACCACAGGGCTGAATAAACACTGGAATTCGAAGCCACACGAGAGGACAGCTGAAAGATACGATGAGGTGGAGGGCGCATGAACAGGCAGTGCCAGCCCTAGGATTTTGGTGGCCCTAAACAATCCTGTGGGGGGGGGTTGCTTGTTAAAAAATCTTTCATACGTTATGGAATATTCTCTTTGCTTTCCATATTAAATTAATAACGCTAGTCATTAATTTAATTAGTAGCGATATAGGATGAATAATGTAATTAAAATAATGATTGGGATGGCAGGTATGCCATCCCGCCAAGTTACGCCTTGGCGGGGGCATGCCCCATACCTATACAGCACCGAGAGTTTGGCACTTTTCAGGGTTCCCCACAGAAATAACCACAACAGCCACAGACACTCAGCCCTTAAAAACATTAAATTCTGTACATTCTGACCCCATTTCAACAGACAGAATTCATAAACAACTTCACATGTCCACACAATAAAGCCCCAAACTAAGAGGATTTTGCGTTTTCTCCTTCTTCTTCTTCTTCTTCTTCTTCTTCTCTTTCTTCTTCTTCTTCTTCTTCTTCTCATTCTTATTTTTCCTGCCGCCTATCCCACTAACAACATGTCTCCCCATTGGACATTTCACTGACACCAGCCAAATCTTCACCTACACGACCCAATCAAAAATGTGCATACGCGCGCAAAATACCCATACCTTTTTACTCTGAAACATTTCCAATTTAAACAGCTAGTCAGCTTGTGGCCTAGTGGGCAAGGTTACAGACTTCGGAACACCGGGTCGTAGGTTCAAGCCCAGCTAAGAACACATTTCTTTAACCTGCTTCCACCCTCACTAATGATTGTCTACTAGCCTACTTATCAATTATTGCTTTTGCACCATATCTACCCGCCGTTCACCGTTCAGTTATTAACCAGCTACAATATTGCTAAGCCATATGCATTATGACTTACCGTCTGTACGTTCGGTTATTAACCGGCTACAATATTGCAAAGCCATATGGATTCAACGGGAGCTCTTCTGTGCTTACTGGCCTGTGTTCTTCTTTAAAACCACCAGCAGGTTTGCTAATGATATTTCACGCATTGCATAGCTATGGCATGGTGCTGCACTAACAAAGTCACAGACTGGTAAACCTCCGGTTGAAGGCTTGAATCCCGACTCGCCCTCAGGCAGATCATTTCCTCTTTTACACTAACGTTTTCTTACGCTTATATTTGCTTTACCAAAACTCACTCACGGCCACCCATATGCATTTCATGACGGCAAATGTATTCCTTTTATTAAACAGTTACACCAGTTCACCACTGTGCCATTTCTACTAACTATATTTCTTCACTTGGCTACCGTACAAAACCTTCTTATCAGCAAACGCCACGTTTCTACATTCATGTTACCTCGCCCTGTTCTCTATCTAGCTACATAGGCTACAAACAATTACTACGTATGTATGTTCTGCAACTCCGCATTAAAACATTACATTTAAAATCATGATTCACTCATAAGTATAACTACTAGCACTGAACATCAGAAAAACACATTAGTGCAATAGATTCCACAGGTTATTTGCCTGTAATGTAATGTTATTTAACCCTCCACTTCAACAACTAACGTTAAATACAGACTGTTATAAATACCGTTTGATAAGGAAACTAAGCTCGCTCATGGTCACTTCATTTACTTCGCACTATAGTCTGTGATCATGTCAACCTTCACCTACCTGCCCATTCTGCTAAAAAAAATATTGTTTCAACTACGCAATTTCATCATTTCGCCTAATTTATCTCACACTTGTTATTTTCTCATATGCAAAGCCTGCTGGGACATATGCGTCTGCTCCTATTCTCCACTATCAACTTTTCCGGTTCTAGCTTAACAAAACAGCAAAGAGGATTCCTACCTGCAGATAAGCCAATCAAAATGCCTTATAAACCTTACAAACACTAAAAGTGCATCTTCACGAAATAACAGACAACGGAGCAGGACAGAAGGGTACACAAGTTGCGATCTAGGCAGCTCTAATTCTACGGGCTTGCTGATTCTTTTGTCAATCAAGGCTCGTTGGATGCCCGTCAAATCCGTGAGTAGCCTACATAGCTACACTGGCCATATTTCACCTTTTCTGATGCGTTTACAATTACGCGACCGCACCTTTTGTCACAGCCACTGTTCTACATATATAGCAAACCGAAACTGCTAAACGTACACAAGGATAGCCATAATCCACTGGCTGCCTGTTATAGCTCGCATCAAATTCAAAACATTGGTCCTAGCATACCAGGCAGTCAAGGGATCAGCCCCAGCATACCTTCACAAGATATTCAAACCCTACATGCCAGCCAGATCCCTCCGTTCTGCTACCTCAGGACGCCTAGCACCTCCCCCTCTTCGCACCTGCACTTCCAGAACACGTCTCCTGTCTGTTCTGGCCCCACGATGGTGGAATGACCTCCCTGTGGAGGTCAGAACAGCTGAACAGAACAGCTGTGACCCATTTCAAACGACGACTGAAGACCCACCTCTTCAGGCTGCACCTCTCCCCATCCCTCCCTTCCCCCCCTGTTAATGACTAAACTTAGGGTTGTAACTAGGCAGCTGTTTAATAGGTGACTTAGTTGATGCGCCTGTCTTAACGACTACTTGTATTTTTATTTATTTTTATTTTTCCATAGATTGCGTTGTTGCCGTTCTCGTTGTTAGTGTTAATCAGTTTAACCATCAGGGTCCAAGTTGAACTATGCGGTTGTTCCCTGTACTTGGACCGGTACTTCTCTCTAGGGGTTTCGTCATACTTGTTCCTGGTTATGGTTATACACTTTGTTGTACGTCGCTCTGGATAAGAGCGTCTGCCAAATGCCTGTAATGTAATGTAATGTAATAATCCACAACCGTTTCTTACAGGGTCACTTCGCATTTCTCACTCTCGTAATAAAACGCTTTGCAAAAAGAAATGATATCTCATAAAAAACACGTTTTCAACGTACAAAAATGCCAAGTTACTCACACATACAAGACATACACCGTCAATAACTCATTCATTCAGACTGCCAAAATCCAGGCCTGCCATTAAAAGTATTGATATCAAAATGACGCCAAGTTACGGTACTACAAACAATATAGGCTATCTTGCCTCACAGAAATTTAATAACATGTATTCCAAAGCAATGCTACCCAATATTTCCTCAATTCTTTCAAGTCACTTGGCCCTGTGTTTTGTAATCTTACCATATTGCAATGTCATGCAAACGTTGTGTCAGATCAAAGTGTCAAATATTTCGTATTGCCTCATGGAACACATCGAAATTCATGTAGAAAACTGCTGGTCAGTCACTACAGGAAGCATATTTCTCCAGAAAACATATGTTTATACTTGCTTCTGAACTGAATTTGACTAAATGTACAAGTGATTGTATATTTGCAACGTACAATAAATACATGTAAAATACATATTGTACATACATACATAGTGAACTTCTTTATCCCCATGGGGACATTTCCCTCGCAGCATGTTACATTCACATTTACGAACAGACATTTATACCAAGAAACATACAATCATTCACGCAACAGAAAGGCTGGCCACCAAAATACATACATACCAATACAGATTGGACATATAGATGCCTATTCAATCAATCTTGACTGTGAGAAAGCCATCCACACATATGTTTGGCCTGTCCATGTACTGCACGCTTATATACACACAGGGCCAAGTGACTTGAAAGAATTGAGGAAATATTGGGTAGCATTGCTTTGGAATACGTTATTAAATTTCGGTGAGGCAAGATAGCCTATATTGTTTGTAGTACCGTAACTTGGCGTCATTTTGATATCAATACTTTTAATGGCAGGCCTGGATTTTGGCAGTCTGAATGAATGAGTTATTGACGGTGTATGTCTTGTATGTGTGAGTAACTTGGCATTTTTGTACGTTGAAAACGTGTTTTTTATGAGATAAAATAAAATACTAGTCAACGTAAGAATGTTGTATCTAACTTCCTGACCAGTATTGGTCAGACCTCTAATAATGTACCTGCCAACAGTTGAAGCACCACCAGATGGGTGTACGCTACAAAACTGTATTGGGATGGCAGGTATGCCACCCTGCCAAGTTACGCCTTGGCAGGGCGGCATGCCCCATACCTATACAGCACCGAGAGTTTGCCACTTTTCAGAGTTTCCTACAGAAATAACCACAATGGCCACAGACTCTCAGCCCTTAAAAACACGAATTTCTGTATTCTGTGTTCTTCACATTTAAAATCAGATGCTTTGAGTCACACCATTGCACAAACCTGCCTATTTCAGAATGCTATGCTGCTAGGCTACTGCCCCTGTGCATTAGGCCAAGAGAGCTTGATGACACAGTTCCCAGGTTGGCTGCAGGTGCACTCATTTTTATCTGGTGTGAATGAAACGGGGGAGATAACACAACCTGAGGGGTCCCAGTGCTGACTGATCCAGGCTCAGAGAGCGCATCACTGACCCTCATATATTGGACATGATTAGTTACAGAAAATTAAACACAAACATTTCATTCAATACAAAACGTATCTCTCCCAAATAAAACTTAGCATTGTTTTAGCATTATTTATACTATAATATAAAAAGGGGTACAGAGCACTCATTTCATTGTATTGTTTTCTAATCATTAATTATACATTGACCAGGAAAAATAATTGAGAGAAAAAGCGCTTTGAACATTTCAATGAGCTACAAGCACAAATTCTATTTAGTTAAGGTAACACAGAGAAACTACTCACCCCAGTGTCCGTAGTTTACAGTTTGGACTCATCAGTCCAGCAAAGAGCAGCTTCACTCCTGGATCTCCCAGGTTATTGTAGCTAAGGTCCAGATCTCTCAGGGGTGAGTTTGATGACTGGAGAGCTGAGGCCACAATATCACAGGACTTCTCTGTGAGGTCACAGCTGCTCAATCTGAAAAAAGTTAAGACAGTTTAATAATATTAGTACACATAAAACATGCAATATCTGAAATGTGGCAATGATAGTGTTGAGTGATGAAGAGTAGAATTGAGGATTTTAAGGTCAGTGATGCTCTGAGGAAGATGTCTGTGCCACACTCTCCAACTGCAGAACTTTGGACCACAGAATCAGATGTCCTGCTGGACTGAACTCTGACAGTTCTACAGATGTAATTCTGAGCCAAATGGCCCGTCTTCTTCAGAACAGGCAAGAACAGGCAGTGGGGGTAGAGTTCACTTTAACAGTTCCTGAGAAGATCTAACTCTGGCACCAATTATGTGCTACAGTTCCTCTACCTTCCTATTTTCACTCTGTCTACAGGCACTATATTGGATTCTGGGTCAGCCTACACCAGAATAAAGCAGAGGCCAGGGTGGTACTACTGGCCTTGTAACATGGTGCATTTACTGCCTGACTTGGTCTCCCAACTTAGTAACATAAACATTTAATTCATAACAAAACTTATTCCTCCCAAATCAAACTTAGCATTATTTTAATCATAATATTGAAAAGATGCATTATGCTCTCAAGAGACCCCAAACAAAAAATTTAAAAAGGGGTACAGAGCATTATCTCTTGCCGTTTTATAATCATTAATTATGCATTGAAAAAAGGAAAAAGCGGGATTCCCCCATCTTTCAAACACATGGCTGGGATTCAAAGATTTGTTCTGAACTTACAACTAAAAGCAAGAATTGTTTTATCTTCATAAACAGTTTGGCAAGTACAGCAACAACTAGAACTTCATCAAACTGAGTCCGTGAAGAAAAGGTGCATTTACTAGTCCAAGGGCAAATGTTGATTGTAGTGTGTGACCCCCTGTGATTACCAGTCTTTTGTAAGTTGTGAAGTGTGAGCGTTTCCACGATGAAAATACCAGCGATTTTTAGGAAAGACAGTCGTTAAGTGTGAAATGTTCTCCGTTGTTACGATTTTAAAAGTCGTGTAGCGTGCACAAGGCACTGGTATTTTCATCCGAGAAACACTCACAATACCCGACTTCCAAAAGACTGGTAATCACAGGGGGTCACACACTACAAGATTTATGATTGTAATAAACTAGATCTCGGTGTGCTGTGATGTCGCAAGAACACATGTGCTGTGCATGTGCATCCGAGGATCTTCGCCTGCACAAAGAAAATGAAGACGACAATTGGCAGCAATTAGCGGGGGCAAATATCTGTGCGCTAATGAGTGCGGAAACACCGCTTTAAAAAAGAAAAGAAGGTGGTTGGCAAGACGGGGACAACGCGGACTATCCTTCCTTCAAAGAGAGTTGGAGGTAAAATGATAGTGTCAGGGTTCTGTGTCTTCCCCCCTTGTTGTTCTCTGTTGGGCCGCCAGATGGCGGCACCCCTACTTTGTGTTCTGTTAATTGTTTCATTGTTTCCAATTACCCCATTATTAGTTACCTATTGTCTCGTGTCCCCTTCCCTCTCTGTGGCCTGATTGTTCATTGTGCCCTCCTGTGTCTCGTCTGCGTTGCTTCTATTTAAGTCTCCCTCTCCCCAGACTCAGGCGCTGGATTCTTGTGGTTCTGTTCCTGCCTGTACTTGTTTGTGGTTTTTGCCTACCTTTGTGCTTGTTTGTAGCCTGCCTGTTGCCAGCCTGTTTCTCTATGTTTTTTGGAGTTTTTGTACTTTTGTTTTTCCCGTATTTTTGGATTCTCGTTGTGTTTGTTAAACCGCCCTGCGAGGCTTCTGGTTCCCCTTGTTCCCAGTTGAGTTTATTAAAGTCTTTTGTTTTCCCCATTTTGGAGTTTGTGTTTTTGCACTCTGCGCTTGGGTCCCTTCCCGCGCCCCGTCCTGACAGATAGTGAGCCAGATAGACTATTTAAGCTAGCTTTGGTTGAGGAGAACAGGGATTGTCAGACGTGCTGATGTAAACATAGAAAATATCCCATCTGATCTAATCATGTTACAGGCTACAGCAATGATACAATATCACCTTATCTCCCCCTCAGACACAAGAATCACTATATTAAAGCTCAATAAAATCACTCCACATGGCAAAAATAGTTATGCCTCTAGTTGATTCACAATGTACACTACATAACCCGATATCTACAGGCTACAACACACAGCTGCTGGCTCAACCCCCTTCTCCCAAATACAAGTAGTAATTTTACTGTAAATAAATTCCCCTGCGGGTTATTGCTACCTATGGTTTACTTGGTGTAGAACTGGGTATTATATTCTAGCCTACTTTGGGGAGTTAAGTGCCAATTCTATACTGATTCACATGGAAATATGAGTGTTTGTGTATCACACACTACACAAACCATTCCTAAAGACTTAAGATAAAATGAAACCAGTCAGATATTCTCGCAAGAGCTGCAGACGGGCTTGTGGCTGGATTGGGTGAGTCTCTGACCGTGTCACAGTCGAAGACTGTTGGTCACGGGTGCATGCACCGATCAAGAAAAGACAGGATTTCTGTTGAGATTCTCTTAAGACCTTGAAAATTAGTCTGCGACTACAAACTCCTGGCTAGAAACATGTAATGCGCACGAGGCATAACCCCAATAATATTCATAGCAGTCTGCACCAGATGAGAAATCTGACATTTCATTTGTACAGACAAGTTACCAAACCATGCTACTATGCCACATCTGATTATGCTCTTTCAAACTGCATGGTTACAGAGAAACATGAACTTTTGCTCAACACCATGAACCCTGAGTCCCAGTAAAAAGCACAATCGCTGTAGTAATCTAGAGCAGAGACTCCAACTGAGTGAGTCACCAATGTGCACCCCAAGGCATTTATTCGAGCAGACCTGTGTGATGGCTTGGGTATAGAAGACAAGCCTGGGATCTCCCACTGATCTACAGTCAAACAACATCTATGTGTTCTTCACATTTAAAATCAGATGCTCTGAGTCACACCATTGCACAAACCTGCCTATTTCAGAATGCTATGCTACTAGGCTACTGCCCCTGTGCATTAGGCCAAGAGAGCTTGATGACACAGTTCCCAGGTTGGCTGCAGGTGCCCTCATTTTTATCTGGTGTGAATGAAACGGGGGAGATAACACAACCTGAGGGGTCCCAGACTGATCCAGGCTCAGAGAGCATCACTGACTTTCATGTACTGGACAGGATTAGTTACAGAAAATTAAACACAAACATTTAATTCAATACAAAACATATCTTTCCCAAATGAAAGGGGTACAGAGCACTGATTTCCTTGTATCGCTTTCAAATCATTAATTATACATTGACCAAAAACAGAGAGAGAGAAAGAGCTTTGAACATTTCGATGAGCTAAAAGTTCTTATTGTATTTAGTTAAGGTAACACAGAGAAACTACTCACCCCATTGTCTGTAGTTTACAGTTTGGACTCATCAGTCCAGCACAGAGCAGCTTCACTCCTGAATCTCCCAGGTTATTGTAGCTGAGGTCCAGTCTCTGTAGTTTACAGTTTGGACTCATCAGTCCAGCACAGAGCAGCCTCACTCCTGAATCTCCCAGGTTAGTGTAGATGAGGTCCAGATCTATCAGGGGTGATTTTGATGACTGGAGAGCTGAGGCCACAATATCACAGTACTTCTCTGTGAGGTCACAGCTGCTCAGTCTGCAAAGAGTTAAGATACTATATTAGGTATACATAAAAACTGTAATATTAGTAATTAAACTATGATAGTGTTCAGTGGTGAAACTTAAAATTGAGGATTTTAAAGTTGATGATTCTCTGAGGATGTCTGTGGTACACGCTCAAACTGCAGCACTTTGGATCTGAGAATTAGACGTCCTGCTGGACTGAACTCTGACAGTTCTACAGATGTAATTCTGAGCCAAATGGTACCTTTTCTCATACTGTAATGATATATTTTATGTATTATAAAAATAAATGGTAAATGGACTGCATTTTGTATAACAGTTTACAATTGATGCCTCTCATTCACCCATTCATACCCACACACACACCAACGGTGAAAGGGTGCCATGCAAGGTACCAATCAGCTCGTTGGAAGCAATTAGTGGTTAGGCGTCTTGCTCAGGCACACATTTTGACATGGCTAGGGCAGGGGATTGAACTGACAACCCTCCGACTGCCAGACAACTGCTCTTACCTCCTGAGCTATGTCGCCCCTTAAAGAAGAAAAAGATAACACACATCTTTCAGAGTGGACAGTGAGTTAAACTCTGCTTCATTCATTGTGGTGGTCACTGTGACAAACCTCTCACAGCACTGCAAGCTAACACACAGCTAAAGACAGATTCACTTTAGAAACAGGAAGGCAAGGAAGTGACCTGCTCACAAATGTCCAGATAGTGCAGAAAAATTGTCTCTTCCAAACCAAACTTAGCATAAGTTACACTCTCCAACTGCAGCACTTGAGAATCAGATGGCAAATTTAATCAAATAAGTATTCAGTTAGTGAAGAGATTTTGAATTTGATGCTGCTTATATTCTGGATTCAGAACATCAAATGAGTGCACTAGCTGTCAAAATGATTAAGAAATCAAACTCTTTTTAAAAGAAATGTCTGAAAATATTCTGTCAATCATCTACATTATTAATGACATAATACTCACATGGCCTTCCTGCAGTTCCTGACTACTGGTACCAGTCTCTGATGACCTGCTGCTGATGTGTTGTAGGTCTTCATGTCAAACTCATCCAGGATCTCCTCTGACATCAGTAAGACAAAGGCCAGAGCTGAACACTTGTCTGGTCCCAGCTCTGTATGAGACAGTTTTCCTGATCTCAGGGAATTCTGGATTTCCTGCACTAGAGAATTGTCATTCAGTTCACTGAGACAGTGGAACAGATTGATGGTCCTCTCTGCTGAAGACTCTTCTCTGATCCTCTCCTTAATATACTGGACTGTTTTCTCAATGCTCTGTGATCTGCTTCCTGTCTGACTCTGTAGGTCTGGTACCGGTGATCTGCTTCCTGTCTGTGGGTCTGGTAGTGGTGATCTGCTTCCTGTCTGTGGGTCTGGTACAGTTGATCTGCTTCCTGTCTGTGTCAGTATTCCTCCTAAGAGAGCCTGAATGGAGTCCAGAGAGAGGCCAAGAAGGAATCGAAGGAAAAGGTCCAGGTGTCCATTCTTACTCTTTAAGGCCTGATCCACTGCACACCTGTGTAACTCAGACAGCTGCACACTGTCACCATCAGTCTTCTTTTTTTTCTCATCTTCTTCCTCCATCTCCTCATCCTGATTATCATCATCACCATGATCATCATCATCAAAATCATCATACCCTTCATATTTTCCCTCTTCCTCCTCCTCATCATCATAATCAAAATCATCATACCCTTCATATTTCCCCTCTTCCTCCTCCTCATCATCATAATCAAAATCATCACCACCACCATTTTCTTCAGGTGCTTCTTGGGATATTTCCATTCCCAGTCTGAGTACATTTCTTTTCTCATTTACACATGAATGAAACACAAACAAGGCAGCCAGATACTCCTGAATGCTCAGATGCACAAAGCAGTAGACCTTCTCCTGACCCAACCCACACTCCTCTTTAAAGATCTCTGTGCACACTCCAGAATACAGTGAAGCTTCACTGACATCAATGCCACTCTCTCTCAGGTCCTCCTCATAGAATATCAGATTGCCTTTTTCCAGATGTAGAAAAGCCAGTTGCCCCAGTTTCAGGATGATTTCTGTATCTGATGCTGACATCTCCTTTGGGTCTGTCTCATCAGTGCCATGATACTTCTGATTCTTCAAATTAGTCTGAATAAGAAGGAAGTGTGTGTACATCGCAGTAAGAGTATTGGGCAGATCTCCACTCTCTACTTTACCCAACATTGTCTCCAGAACAGTAGCAGAAATCCAGCAGAAGACTGGTATGTGACACATGATGTAGAGACTCCTGGATGACTTTATGTGTGAGATAATTCTGCTGGCCCTGTTTTGATCTCTGATTCTCTTCCTGAAATACTCCTCCTTCTGTGGGTCATTGAACCCTCGTACCTCTGTCACACGGTGGACACACTCAGGAGGTATCTGATTGGCTGCTGCTGGTCGGGAGGTGATCCAGATGAGAGCAGAGGGAAGCAGATTGCCCTTAATGAGGTTGGTCAGCAGCACATCCAGTGATGATGATTCTGTTATATCACAGCAGATCGCATTGGTTTGGAAATCTAGAGGAAGTCTACACTCATCCAGACCATCAAAGATAAACACAACTTTGACTTCATCACCTTTAACACTTTGGATTTCTTTCAGTAGTGGAAAGTAGTGCTGCAGAAGTTGCATCAGACTGAATGGTATTTCCTTCTTCAAATTCAGATCTCGGAAAGGAAGAGTGAAGATGAGGTCAACGTCCTGATTGGCTCTTCCTTCTGCCCAGTCCAGAATGAACTTCTGCACAGAGACTGTTTTCCCAATGCCAGCGATGCCCTTCGTAAGCACAGTTCTGATGGGTTTCTCTTGTCCAGGTAAAGGCTTAAAGATGTCATTGCAGAGGATTGCAGTCTCCTGTGTGGTTTGTCTCTTGGATGTCTCAATCTGTCTAACCTCGTGTTCATTATTGACCCCCCCACTTCCCCCCTCTGTGATGTAGAGCTCTACATAGACATTATTGAGCAGGGTTGGATGGCCCTGCTTTGATAAACCTTCAAATATGCATTCGAACTTCCTCTTCAAATGAGTTTTCAGAGCCAGCTGGGCTCTTTCTATGGATTCATCTGAAGAGAGGAAAAACATTTTCATTCATTCAATTACAGATTTTAAGAAGAAAAAGTGAATGGAATATTAATGCATTCCATTTTCACAGTATTTTACACACATCATAGTGTTACATTCCTCTAATACTATGTTACACACCTCACACAGTGTTACACACCTCTCTTATTGTGTGTTACACACCTCACACAGTGATCCACACCTCTCTTATTGTGTGTTACACACCTCACACAGTGATACACACCTCTCTGTGTGTTTCCGAATGTGTGCTAGGCATTTTGATGACTTGCTGAAATGAGCAGCACCATTCATCAAACATGCGAGAACTCACAGAATTCTCATCTCTACAGAAGAGAGATTGGCGTTGATTCTCTGTACATTAGCATGTGAAGTCTGCCCTCTGAACTCTCAACCGTGACATAACCAACCATGTGATATTTGGACCAATAGCTGAGAGGGGGAGGCCGGAGAACAGGAAAGAAGTTTTCGAAAAGTTCTCCCTGGAGGCCATCGCATACTGCACCGTACGAACACACAACACCACGTCTTTTTGTTCTTCAGTTGTTCTCATTGCTTCGTTTTGCTCAAAAAGTTCTACTTCTTATGAAGTATACTGCCTACTTTACACACCTCACACAGTGATACACACCTCTCTGTGTGTTACACACCTCACACAGTGTTACACACCTCTCATTGTGTGTTACACACCTCATACAGCGATACACACCTCTCTGTGTGTTACACACCTCTCACACAGTACTACATATCTTTCGATTATAATCCATCACAAACAAAATAAATCAGAAAGAAAATGCAGATTGTTGCATTTGTACCATACAGATGAAGGAAAGGAAAATGAAAAAATTGAAAATGGGCTCAATTGTCCTTTTACATTTAATTTCTCAGGTTTATGTCGTGGACATGTCCTTGTGGTAAATACTGTCGTCTCAGGTCTGATAGTAATTTTAAAATCTAATATTTTTATCCTGAGTCCAGGATACCAAGGCAGGGCAGTTAGTCTGATGGGACTGTGGTTTAGATACTGGCTTCTGAGCACAAGGTTCCTGCTTTGAATCCCCTTTGGCTATATTTTAATTGGAATGCTTTAATGCAAGCCCTGTAATAATAGTATTGGTTGTGACGTTTTCTGTCTGTAAGATTGTCGGTGTAAAACATTATTAGGAGAGTGTAGATGCAAAAATCAGAACATTGCTCACTGTTTAATTTGTTTGCTAAACTCATTTCAGTATTCTATGTGACACACAGTAGCAATGAGAGAAAACTCTTACTGTACTGCTCATCTCTCTCCAGTGAGTCAGTGAGATCCTTCTGCTTCATGTTCCTCAGGATGTGGAGTGTGATCTTCAGAGATCTCTCACTGCCACAGGTCTCCAGCATCTTCTCAACTATGTACAGGACCTCAGGATCTTCCGGCTCTCTCTCAGTGCATTCTGGGTAATCAGCAATTTTATGACTCTTGAACAATTCCTTCATCTTCATAAACCTATCCAGCACTGAAGGATCTTCAGACAGACTCTGAAAGCATTCTGGGCAATCCTGACTCAGATGGCTCTGAAACAGTTTCAACTTCTCATCCTTCTTCAGCTTCATCAGAGTGTGCAGAAGAGACTGAAATAAACACATGAAGAGGTGCTATATCAGTGTGAAATAAACACATGAAGAGGTGTGCTGTATCAGACTGAAATACACATGAAGAGGTGTGCTGCATCAGTGTGAAATAAATACATGAAAAGATGTGCTGTATCAGTGTGAAATAAACACAGGAAGAGGTGTGCTGTATCAGTGTGAAATAAACACAGGAAGAGGTCTGCTGTATCAGTGTGAAATAAACACATGAAGAGGTATGCTGTATCAGTGTGAAATAAACACATGAAGAGATGTGATGCATCAGCGTGAAATAAACACATGAAGAGGTGTGCTGTATCAGTGTGAAATAAACACAGGAAGAGGTGTGCTGTATCAGCGTGAAATAAACACATGAAGAGGTATACTGTATCAGTGTGAAATAAACACATGAAGAGGTGTGCTGTATCAGTGTGAAATAAACACAGGAAGAGGTGTGCTGTATCAGCGTGAAATAAACACATGAAGAGGTATACTGTATCAGTGTGAAATAAACACATGAAGAGGTGTGCTGTATGAGTGTGTGAAATAAACACATAAAGATGTGTGCTGTATCAGAGTGAGATAAACACATGAAGAGGTGTGCTGTATCAGTGTGTGAAATAAACACATGAAGAGGTGTGCTGTATCAGTGTGTGAAATAAACTCAAAGAGGTGTGCTGTATCAGTGTGAAATGTGGAATAAACACATGAAGAGATGTGCTGTATCAGAGTGAAATAAACACACAAAGAGATGTGCTGTATCAGAGTGAAATACACACATGAAGAGGTGTGCTGTGTCACCACAACTGAAAAAATAAAAACTCAAATAAAGGCACCATGATACAAAATGTCTTTTGTTTTTGACAGCCAGAACAGGGACAGATACTTTCAGACACCAAACATGCAGCAATGATAAATGCTCAAATTTGAAGTGCAGCCTTTGTTCCTGATTGACGGTTTTGTAGAGACACTACTTGTGATAAATCCTGCAGTTCTGTATAATAATGGCGTTGCTCTGCGTAATACATTTAGTAAACGCTAACGGCGAGCGGTGTGCTTCCTGTTTAAAAGTTTCTGTTAGGACTCTTACTCTCCTGCTGTGTGTGGGACCTGCAAATGGAATCTGGACTTTGTGTGAGTGAGGACCAGGTAGCACTCCAGAACATGATTAGACGTTATGTTCTGTCTTTTGAGAGGTTAAATGTAGCATGTTAGCATTAGTGCTAACGCTTCCTTTGCACAGCTAGGAGCTTCACTTCCTGTTTCCACTCCTGTTTCCCTTCCCCACAAATATTTCCAATTTTTAAAACCAGGGAAATATTTTCCCCTCTTGGTCCCAAACAAATGACAAAAAATTCATAAAGCATGTGTAAAATGTTTTGTGTTAGTGTGATGTTACACTATACAAAGATATGTCTGATATTTGGCAAAGGAACAATATCTTATCATAATTAAGTGAAATATTAGGCACTTCTGAATATATGAAAACGTTTAAAAATGAAGTTTGAATTCATTGATAGGATTAAGAAAACACATAATAGCCTAAAATGTAAAAAAAGAAAAAAAAAGAAAAAAGAAATAGAAAAAGAAGATCACAAACCTGTTTTGGGAAAGATGATTTCTCTGAACTCAACCATTCTGAAGAGCTGTACTCCAGTGACCGCTCTACCCTGTAAACAAAACGGTTAAATTCATCCTCTTACTGCAGCTCTAACTCACAGCACATGGAGACAGAAATTCCAGTTAAATTCATCCTCTTACTGCAGCTCTAACTCACAGCACATGGAGACAGAGCTTCCAGTGAAACTCATCCTCTTACTGCAGCTCTAACTCACAGCACATGGAGACAGAGCTTCCAGTTAAACTCATCCTCTTACTACAGCTCTAACTCACAGCATATGGAGACAGAGCTTCCAGTTAAACTCATCCTCTTACTGCAGCTTTAACTCACAGCACACAGAGACAGAGCTTCCAGGTAAACCCATCCACTTACTGCATCTATAATGCACAGCACATGGAGACAGAGCTTCCAGTTAACCTCATCCTCTTACTACATCTATAATGCACAGCACATGGAGACAGACCTACCAGTTAAACTCATCCACTTGCTGCACCTCTAACTCGCAGCACATGGAGACAGAGCGTCCAGTTAAACTCGTCCTCTTACTGCAGCTCTAACTCACAGCACATGGAGACAGAGCTTCCAGTTAAACCCATCCTCTTACTGCAGCTCTAACTCACAGCACATGGAGACAGAGCTTCCAGTTAAACTCATCCTCTTACTGCAGCTCTAACTCACAGCACATGGAGACAGAGCTTCCAGTTAAACCCATCCTCTTACTGCAGCTCTAACTCACAGCACATGGAGACAGAGCTTCCAGTTAAACTCATCCTCTTACTGTGGCTCTAACTCACAGCACATGGAGACAGAGCTTCCAGTTAAACCCATCCTCTTACTGCAGCTCTAACTCACAGCACATGGAGACAGAGCTTCCAGTATAACTCGTCCTCTTACTGCAGCTCTAACTCACAGCACATGGAGACAGAGCTTCCAGTTAAACCCATCCTCTTACTGCAGCTCTAACTCACAGCACATGGAGACAGAGCTTCCAGTTAAACCCATCCTCTTACTGCAGCTCTAACTCACAGCACATGGAGACAGAGCTTCCAGTTAAACTCATCCTCTTACTGCAGCACTAACTCACAGCACATGGAGACAGAGCTTCCAGTTAAACTCATCCTCTTACTGCAGCTCTAACTCATAGCACATGGAGACAGAGATTCCAGTTAAACTCATCCTCTTACTGCAGCTCTAACTCACAGCACATGGAGACAGAGCTTCCAGTTAAACTCATCCTCTTACTACGGCTCTAACTCACAGCACATGGAGACAGAGCTTCCAGTTAAACTCATCCTCTTACTGCAGCTCTAACTCACAGCACATCTGAATATGACACAATATATCCACCTAAACCTGAACGGTTCCAGTGACATTAAAGTACAATTAAGTAGTTATTTAAAAATGAACCTGTTTCCTTACATTTGATCACCTGTGAACTGTTTGCTGAACATGATTGGATGATTCATTGAATGATCACTCTTCATAGACAGACAGCTGGGTAAAGATGACCCTGCTCTTTCTACTTGGGCCCTGTGAACAAAATATGGAGACAGAGCTTCCAGTTAAACCCATCCTCTTACTGCAGCTCTAACTCACAGCACATGGAGACAGAGCTTCCAGTTAAACTCATCCTCTTACTACGGCTCTAACTCACAGCACATGGAGACAGAGCTTCCAGTATAACTCGTCCTCTTACTGCAGCTCTAACTCACAGCACATGGAGACAGAGCTTCCAGTTAAACTCATCCTCTTACTGCAGCTCTAACTCACAGCACATCTGAATATGACACAATATATCCACCTAAACCTGAACGGTTCCAGTGACATTAAAGTACAATTAAGTAGTTATTTAAAAATGAACCTGTTTCCTTACATTTGATCACCTGTGAACTGTTTGCTGAACATGATTGGATGATTCATTGAATGATCACTCTTCATAGACAGACAGCTGGGTAAAGATGACCCTGCTCTTTCTACTTGGGCCCTGTGAACAAAATATGGAGACAGAGCTTCCAGTTAAACCCATCCTCTTACTGCAGCTCTAACTCACAGCACATGGAGACAGAGCTTCCAGTATAACTCGTCCTCTTACTGCAGCTCTAACTCACAGCACATGGAGACAGAGCTTCCAGTTAAACTCATCCTCTTACTGCAGCTCTAACTCACAGCACATCTGAATATGACACAATATATCCACCTAAACCTGAACGGTTCTAGTGACATTAAAGTACAATTAAGTAGTTATTTAAAAATGAACCTGTTTCCTTACATTTGATCACCTGTGAACTGTTTGCTGAACATGATTGGATGATTCATTGAATGATCACTCTTCATAGACAGACAGCTGGGTAAAGATGACCCTGCTCTTTCTACTTGGGCCCTGTGAACAAAATATGGAGACAGAGCTTCCAGTTAAACCCATCCTCTTACTGCAGCTCTTCCTCACAGCACATGGAGACCAAGCTTCCAGTTAAACTCATCCTCTTACTGCAGCACTAACTCACAGCACATGGAGACAGAGCTTCCAGTTAAACTCATCCTCTTACTGCAGCTCTAACTCACAGCACATGGAGACAGAGCTTCCAGTTAAAGTCATCCTTTTACTGCAGCTCTAACTCATATCACATTAAATATCTGATTCATGCATTTATACCTCTTTCTGTCAGAGCTGAGGGTTCCTCCTTTGGTCTCTGTCTCTCCTGAGATACTCATTTTATAAACTGTGCCCCCTAACTCAGGAGACCGGAAGACATCAGCAAAGATGAGACCAAATGTGGGTTCCCACCCAAATTCGCCAACCTGTAGACAACCAAAATGAGAACATACTGAACACACACATACACACTAATACAGACATCACACCTTTATTTAAGCCTCAGAGAAGCACACAGAGAGAGAGAGAGAGCTCCTCATTTACAGTTCTGCTGTGTCACAGCAAAAAGAACAAAGACACCGGGTAAAACAATAATCGAAGAACAACTGTAATTGACGCTGGTAAGCGTAATGTATATGCGTTGCTATGGCGACATCAAACGTCAATAAAGTGCATGATGATTTCTTGCTTTTAAAATTAAACTAAAACTAAATATATTTACTTGGTAATTTTTGTACCAAGTAAGTCATATGATCAGCGCTCGAGGTAGCCTACGACATGGATGTTAATTCACAGTAAAAGACGTACGGGTCAAACGCAATGCGCGGGTATACGAGAGACCAAGAGTTCCCGTTTATTATTCTACAACTGGTCTAAAGGGCTCACACGGTAAATAACGACTTATATTGGTTGTACGTTATATAAACCCTCTTTGTTAGAGAAATGAAACGCAATGATGTCTAATGTAAAATGTTTATACTGTATGTGAACGTTCGTTTCTACGTGCCTCAAGATGCTTGTGTTAATACACTGGTGCAGAGATATCTGTTAATATGAGTAGCCCACTAAAATTGCCTTTGAATTGGGGCTACTTTTGAAGAGTGTAATTGTGACGGTAAATTATTTCTAAGCTCCAAGGCTGCGTTTCCCAGAGTCTCCTTAGCGCTACGTGCGTCGTAAGGTATACCTTATGCTCTTCCTTTAGGTCTCGAGCTGTTTCCCAGCGTCTCTTTAGCTAAGGTATACCTTTAAAAGGGTGGTCTGAGGCACTCGTAAGCTGTCCCTTAGCGCTGCGCTCCGGTAATCCTGTCACAGTTTTGCCTTATTATGCCAACATTTTGCTTTTCAAATCGACAGTGTCTGTGCATAGCACGTCGTGAGGATGTTGTCGTTTTACCTGTCTATCCCCATCATGATGGTAATTAAGTATAGGGCCTATCCATGATAGCCTTACTAATCCAATTTGTGAAAAGAAAAAAAACGTTTTTTTTATTTATACGTAGTGGCGCTAACTTAGGATATGGATTTTCTGACTGCATACCCTGTAGAAATTAGTTCGTGTGTGTGAGTCAATGATCACACTGACTTGGAACAAACCGCCGGTTTATTAAGAACATAAAACCTGTGCGTGCAAAAACAACGTTGAGTGAGTCTACTTGCATGACCGAACTAGAGCACGTTGATTGGCCTAGCCATAAACACACATACAGGTACAGTGGCTCATAATGGACAAACATAGCCAAATGATCTACATCCCCTTCCTTTAGCTCACACCTCCTATATAAAACAAAATAGCACTGGGTAAATATCAACATTACGGAACATTTTTCTTACCATGTTGTTTTACGATTTTCGGTAAACAACCCAATAATGATATTCTTGGTTAAACTTAAGATTATCCAACAGCAAATTAAGGTGGATGAACAAATCACTTTAACAGGTAGACCTATTCATAAGGCACCCAGTATAGAATTCATCATGATCAATTTCCACAGACGCGCTTTTGCCTTTCATCTACGATCATTTTTGCATTGCAGAGAAAAGTTCGCGGGAATCAGTGCAGTGCAGTGATATGCTGCTACAGTTGCCTATATATTGTGTGACAAAAACAAATTAACATTAGACCTTTGTTTCAATAAGAACAAAATAATTCACCCATATGTTGCCTATATCCTTTTCCCTGGTCTTCCACGAAGTCCCAGACTATGGCTTATATGTCACGATTGATGCTTTTTATTTTATCCTTTGTAGCCTATATGTACGTATTTATTGAAACTATCACAAGGTCTCGTCTTAACGGACTCTTAAAGAGATTAGCAGATGATCTCTAGTAGGCATACTCCCTCTTCTGCAATATTAGATTGATGTAAAATGATTATGACAACACTTGTTATATTAAAACGTCATTCACAAGCCTTTACAAGTGAGACAATCGATTCGCTTGGCATCGATTGATAAACTTTTCAGCACCACAGTGAAGGCCAGCTCCAATTTACGATGTACCTTTGAGGTGTCACTTAACACTTGCCTTAAGGTATAGTCCGGGAAACACTCGTAAAAAAAACGGTTTTCCCTTTGAAAGGTATACCTTAAGAACCTTCGTAAAACGTTAAGGTACATCGAAACTCGGAAACGCAGCCCAAAACTGTGAGACATTGAACATGTGTTTTTGTGATATTATTGAGCTGTGCATTGAAACAACTTTATTTTGTCCTTTAGTTTTCACGGTGTTCAGTGAGATGTTCCACGACGCTTTGGTGGAAGAAAAAATTTACACGAACATCAGTATGAAGCGTGGACTCGTTAATGACCAGACGTGTGTAGTGACAATACCATTTATCTAAACAAACAAACAAACAAACAAAAATAATAATTAAATAAATCTGGAATTTAAATAGACCCCAAACATGTGCTACACAGTAACCTCCAAAATGTTCACACCCTTTATCAGGAAGAATGACTGTATTATTTAAATAATGCCAGTGCCAAGCCATTCAGTGTCAAAAATGTCAAATATGTTTTATTAATTTTATTAATTGGGTTTTCGACACACTTGTTCCTGGTTATGGTTACACGCTTTGTTGTACGTCGCTCTGGATAAGAGCGTCTGCCAAATGCCTGTAATCTAATGTAATTAATTCAATGGAATCAGCAAAATGACACATTTTTCAGATTATACATTTATTTCTAAAAATTAGGCATCACTATTACTAGCTCCCCTGTATTCAGTACTTTGTTCACCCTCCTCTTCCAAGGATAATGGAACAGTCTTTTTATATGTATTTGTACAGTCTCTGCCAGGACTAAAACTGGGTTGTGGTTGGATATTCCGGCAGTACAGTGATCTAAGGCAAACCTCCAAATCCACACAAAAAGGGTTCACTGACCACAGAATCAAGCTTTGGCTATGGCCATCTCAGCCCCCTATCCTAAACCCCATAGAGACCTGTGGGGAGAGCTGAAGAGGAGAGCAAGGACCAGGGACTCTGAGGGATCTGGAGAGGTTCTGTATGAAGGAATGGTCTCAGATTCCTGTATAATGTGGTCTGCCTCCTCGTCAGGCTTCATAAGAGAAGTGCTGTTATCTTGGCAAAGGGAGGGCACACAAAGTACTAAATACAGGGGTGCCAATAATTGTGACATAATTTTTTTCTGAACATAATTGATTATGGATTAAAGTTTTTTCCCCCCTCTGTGCCATGGTATCACACAAAAACAACAGAATTTTCTTATATTTCTAAGCAGAGAAGATATTTGATAAACGATAAAGTGAATGTTATCCAGAATTTTTGTTCATATTATAATTGAGGGTGTCAGTAATTCTGAAAGATGCTGTATAGATGGATGAACAAACCATAAAAAGTCTGGTGCGGTGTCAATGGCTGATATGCGCAATATCATTTTGTAGGGAAGGGTTGTTGGCACGCAAAAGCAACACTTAAGAAAACACAGCATTTTCACAGTGGGAATTCAGCCGAATGTCCGCCTTGTGAGAAACCTCAGTTGAGTGGAACCTAAATCTGCCTCCACCCTCTGCCCTGTGACGTGTCTTTGATCGGAAGCTTTTTTCCAAGAAGGGAAGATTAAATCTGGAGCTTCGTTTCCCATGCAGTTGTCCCTGCGAGTATCAAATTGTGTGAATTTCTGTGTGAGGGACCATCAGGTGACAACGTTTTAATTTCCAGCTTCGTTCTCTATGGAGAATTGTGACGTTAACTCAGTTACGTTACAGTATTTTATATATTATTAGCCAGGTAACTAACGAACGTCTTCCTGCCAGTACCTGAATGTTTGCTGCCTGTAGACGTGGCCTATAGCTATTTACAATTTTTTAGCCTTCTGAAAATTGCGTTTCATAGAAAATTATTTGGCAACGTTAACTTTACTTTGCATGTTTAAAGTTTTTCAACGGCACATTAACCTATAAAAAAATCTCCTTTGCATTTAACAAATACGTACAGCTCGCGAGAAATATAGCCTACGCAAACTTGCCTATTCCTATAGCCTACTCCGTTTTTAACCTTACTACTTAATGTGAATTGGAAATGATCCATAATTGCATAAAAAGTATTCCAAATGGCATATTCCATATATATTATCCATATATTTTGATTTGATCTGTGATGTATTGGGGTTACTTTTGTCAGTGCACGTTCCCTGCACATTTCAGCTTATTAGGCTTATCATCTATGGTTATATCTGTGTGTAATTTGAATACGGCAGCCCAGACCAGTATAATAGGAATGCAGCTCGTGTTCCGTGGCAGGTAAAATGGTCATAAATATCAAAAATACGTTATAAATAAATAATTTTAAAAAAGGGAAATTTGAAAATACCCTTTTTCACCTAAATCGCGCACTTTATTGTCCGTTTCCTGTTTTGCTGAATTATGTGTGTTGTTGCGATTATAGCTGCAGATTCCCATTCGTCCCCACAGCCCTTCACCAGTTTCTATTCTCTTCACACTCCACAACAGGCTACTTACTCCGTTCTTTTATTCAGTTTCTCCCTCTTCCCTCTTCTTTCTCCTCCGTCTTTAAAATGACGTTTCAGTTTGAAATGCTTTGTTTCACAATGACAGACAACAGGAGCAGAGTAAACACCATCTTAGAGCCATTCTGCTTTTCTCTTATGACTTCTTCATATCATCACATCAACAAAACACACATAACAGCATTCCTGCTCTGAACGTCGGCTCATTCTGGTTGGTTTGAATGTATTTGATAAACAGGTATGGGCTGGGTTGTTGATGACATTGCGCACAAATTTATAAATGCTTTTAACGCAACATTTGAAAAATTGTATCAATGCTTCCTGGACTCTCTAAATGTGTTTTTTACACCTACACTTAGGGATTTGAGTCTGCTGAAGCAACATTTACACATTTGAGGAAACCAAATTAGAGATCTGATGACAAAACAAAGAAACAGATTCAAATTACTTTAACAGATGTAGGAAAACACGGTTAGCATTTTGCATGTTTGTTTCTGTGAACCATACTGTGTAGCAGCACACACTGGAGAGCAGGCAGCTGTGTGTCCTAAACCAGGGTTTGTGAACGTAGGGCAGGAGGGTTGAAGGGGCGGGGAATCGGTGTTCTTGGCATGAAAATGGGTGTAAAACGAGTTCAGTTGGTCTGGCAAGTTCTCATAACTGTCGACACTGTTGATCTCACCTTGAAATGATCGTCTCCAAGCCTTGCCAAAGACGAACAGTCTTTCTGTTTGAGTCACTAACTTGTATTTGTATTGATACTTGGCAGCTTTTATAGACCTTTATGAGCTGTATCTTGATGTTTTATATGTCAGATCAATGCCGCAATTAAGAATAAAAACTGAATTGAGTACAAACAGCTGCAGTTTATTTGTAATAAAATGTATGGACAATCAACTTGATAAATCCATCAGCATTATTATGAACAATGATTAGTCAAAAAGGCCTTTAAAATACAGCCAGGTATAATGAAATAGATTGACTGAGCACAAAAATCTCATCAGCTGACATGGTATCAGTGAGCTGTAAACAAAAGAGTATGTATTTGGCCTGTAACTGAATGATTGTACATAGTGTACCAGAAAGAAAAATAAGATTGTAGTTCCTTTAAAGGGTATATATATATTATACTTATTCTGCCGATTTTGTTAACTGTCTCAGCACAGACATTAGATCACGGTACCAGCCTGGAAGCTCACAGTCCCATTAAACCAAAACTCTGTTTGAAACTGAAGTTCCAGTACCAAACCTAGCGGCAGTTTAAAGGAACTACAACCTTATTTTTCTTTCTGTCTGACAAAAGCAAAAAATATGAAAGTTGGGGAGACTGTACCACTTTCCTTTCCTTATCTTTAAAACAAATAATAATAATAACATAAATCTCCATCCCAAAGTTCTTATCTACCAAGCAGTCTGCATTTCCACCCTGTTGTATGGATGTGATACATGGACCACATATAGCCACCACATGAAATCTCTGGAGACTTCAGAAGATCATTGACATCATCTGGAAGGACAGACTGGCTTACCCTGATACCATGAAATGAGCAGGGATTTGTATTGTGGCTCAGATGCACATTCCATCTCAGTCCCATGAAAAGTCCTGTGTGGCCAGTTACACCAAGGCCAACATGCTGCTGGTGAAAAGGACAGATTTAAGGGCCAGATTAGGTCTATACTGAAGAGGTGCCCCATCACCCCCTCAAGAGTAGAGGATCAGACATCCTACTGCATGTCACATCTGGTGACTTCACTGTGCAAAAGGTACTGAAAAGCTTGAGGACCATTCTGTCATTCAACAATGAGTAGGGAATTCTTTATTAGAAATGTTAAATATGCACTGACAGTGGAAAGCCACTTCAGTGACAAGCAGGTGCTGTAGATGTGGTGCAGGAATGCTGTACGCCAGCCAGCATGGGAATGGTTCCGGATGGAAAATCTAAATTATTATGCTACACCAAACAACTTAATATATCAGGCAATTATTATCATTGTTACAATAATAAAGTGTAAGACAATAATTGCAAAAGCGTGCAAAAATAAAATGAATGGATGGATTTTTGGTTATAAAAAAATCAAATGTCAGTCTGCAGTAACAGACATTGGCAATAATCAATTGTGGTGTTCTCATACAGCCACTAGATGGCGGTGCAGTGTAATTCAGTTAGCTTCATACTAGTTACAGTGAGCACCATAATTCATTGGACAGTGACACATTTTTTGTTGTTTTGGTTCTGTATCCTTTCAAACTCAAAGTGCTAGAGTACAGAACCAAAATAACAAAAACTGTGTCACTATTTTCACTTTTTCATTAATCTAAATACATTTCAATTGGTGGTTTTCGACCAAAACAGAGGGTCCCATATAGACTTTTTGTTTAGGGCCCCCAAAAACCTTGGGCTGGCCCTGCACTGGTGTATGCTCAAATCAAATCATTTTTTATTTGTATAGCGCTTTTTACAGAGAACTGTCACAAAGAGGATTTACGGAGTGACAGAAACCAAGCAGAAGAGCAAAAACCAGGCCTGAACCCCCAAAAAGCAAGCACATGAGTGGGGACGAAACCCTCAAAATGACGGCGAGAAAAAACTCTCCGATGGGAAGAAATCTCAGGAGGAACCCGGCTATAGGGAGGAGCCCATCGTCCACTTGCCGAAGTATCGCTGGTCTGACCAATATCATTACTGGTTAGCAAGTTACAACTTTCCTGTGTTGACTGGTATTTTACATTATATACTGGTGTGTTATGTTCTCTGTGACAGTAAGCTGCTTAGTTCCTGGCTCAGCTAGCTAAGATGTGTATGTATGTGTATGCGTGTGAGAGTGTGTGCGTGTTTGTGAGATAAAGTGTAAGTTTGTGTGTGTGTGTGTGTGTGTGTGTGCGCGCGTAAGTGTGTGTGTGTCTCCACTCCAGTTAGCAGAGGGACACTGAGGAGTTACACACACTAAATCCAGCACAGAGGGGTGTGTGTTCAGTGAAGTGTGTGTGGAATCTGTGCAGGAGGCTCAGTGTGTCAGAGACGCTGTAGAAGGACAGAGTGCCGGCTGGACGGTCCACACACACTCCTACCCTGTACACACACACACTTTTACCCAACACCACTGCTGCTCTGCGGTAGGAGGAGGTGAGGGCAGGTATGTCTGTTCGGTTCTCATTGTGCCAGACAGAGCAACTGAGTTCATCAGAGTAATTGTGTTTAACGCACTTCAGACTCCAGGAGTTTTTATTCTGTCCAAACTCACAGTGAGAAGCCTCTACTTTACCTGTCACTGCTATAGAAACCTCTCCCCACTCAGACACACTCCACTCAGCCTCCCAGTAACAGCGCTCACACACACTCTCTCTGCACACAACCTGGAGCCAGAACTCATGTCCCTCCAGAAGATCAGGACATGGCTGCTTCTCTCTCCCCGGTGTGTGTGTCACCTTCCTGTTCCCCTCAGACAGAAACAGGTATCTGTGCGCTGTGTTTGGATCCAGTGTGAGCTGACAGCCGTCTGCACACCAGAGACATTAATTATCATTATTAATATTCACCTCATTATGTGTGAGAGAGAAAGAGCTGTGATAGTAACTGTGTGTGTGTATGTACATATGCGTTTCTGTGTGTAAAGTCACTCACACACACGCACAGAGCAGTGTGTATCTATGGAAAGTGTTCTGTGTCAATACACACTCACATTTTCTGGGTCCTGGTTTGGTCCTGTTCTCTCCTCCATGGTCCACACTGTAAGAACAGCAGAACAGAATTCTGAATTTTAACCATCCTTTATTTCCACTCTCAACACACCAATGACATCACATAAATAAAAACAACGACACAATAAAACTCAAAACCAAGATCATATGAAAAACACAAATATGTCACAAAGGAAACGTATTACATTCCCTCACCCTATTCCATGTGCAAAAATAGCTCCCACCCCTCCACTAAACACACGCATAACACACACTCTCTGAAACACACTCAAGCTCTCCATTGCTTTGTAATACTGAAACTCCACCATCACTGTGTCTCTGATTAGATACCCAACTACAACCATCTTGTCTGTTCCCTCCACCAATCATATTTCTCTCACTTGTAGAAACTGCCATTTTTTCCCCAAAACTAAATTAATTAACTAGTACTTATCTATCTTTGTGTGGGAAACCGAGGTTAAAAATCTCACTTGTAAATGTTTCCCCCAGAAACCAAAATAAACTTCCCTAAAAAGAAGAGAGTCCATAACAGAAATAAAACTATTTACTGCAGTGACCCCGTGCTGCACCCTCCACTGTAGATCCCCAACCTTCTAGACTAACGGCGGTTTGTACAGTGTCATCCAGAGCGTGTGTGTGTGTGAGGTGCAGTGTGGAAACTCTGTACTTACAGAAGTGTGAGTGTGTCCAGTTTAGCAGCAGACAGCGCCTCCACTCCTGAGTCTCCTGGGTGATTGTATCTCAGGTCCAGCTCTCTCAGATGCGAAGGGTTGGAACACATAGCAGAAGCCAGAGAATCACAGCCTCTCTGTGTGACTCTACAGCCTGACACCCTGCAGAGAGAAGGACACACATTTTACACACATTAATATAAACTAACGGGGCTGTCAAACACAAAGCAGTGTGTAACACGCCTTACACACATTAATATAAACTAACAGGGCTGTGTGTGTCAAACACATAGCAGTGTGTTACGCCCCTTACACACATTAACCCCTTTGTGCAAGCCCCCTAGTGGTCGGCACGCAGGGGTGCCCAGATTACTGAACTCAGACATTCAGTGAGTTAAAAACAGAAACGTGTTGTAGTGTACCATCTACTTACGAAACTATAACAACTATGCCGATTACGGAGTTTCGCAGTGCCACCATTGTCGCTCTGGTCGTGCATTTAAAATGCCCCCCTCCCTGCAGTCTCATCTACAACTACACCTCCCATGCATGACATAATGGACAATATTGTCTATCTTGGCATTCATAAAAATATTCTTTCACCACTAAAAAATCGTATTTCGTCATAGCAACAAGATAAACTCGACAACAGCCCTAAGATATGCCAATACAGCAGTGTAAACGCTGCTCACTGAATAACAAAATGATACCATGTCATTCTACAGACAATATCTGGGTCTACATATTGAATAAATATACAACCTTACCATTGGTTTTACGCATAGAGATGTCACTTTTGAGACTGAGTGGTCATACATTGTCTTGGACAATCCCTTTCTGAAAGATACGCGCATTCGTGACGCCTGGGTATCTTCCAAAATAGCTGTGCGTAATACCACCCCTGTTGTTTACGGCGTTATCGCCCTTTTTAGTACAGTCTGGCTTGATTAACAATTCATTTATTTAGAAGGTGAGAGTACAAGCTTTCTAACAATGTATAACATGTCTAATTTTTCTTTTGGAATAGCGTTTTATAGGTCAGCGTAACCGGACATTTTCTTATCATCGCATTCAATTACGCATTCACTCTGTGGTAGCAGTAAAACAAAGATGCTGCTAACGAAACGCTGCTGTTTGTAAGACAGGAGCGGATAGAACAGTATCATTTATTTACTGTCTCTGTCTCCATCTACTGAAAACAGATAAGATTTCATCATTGCTATGTAAGTATTACTGCTCAAAATACTTCGGTTATATACGTTATTTTTTAAATTGAGTGTCTTTAAATAGGTTAGCAGTATTATATAATGTGGATATTTCACACTGTAATGTAAGCGTTAGTTAGTAGTGTAATAGTTTTTGTGAAGCATGCAACAGTGATAATGTGAGAGTTGGAGCATTGCCAAAATGTGGTGGACGGTTGAAAATTGTTTTCATGTCGTCCCATCCCCATACAAGAAAACATACTAGAGTACAGAGTATAGAAATACATACAAGAGTTAATTATTACACATTTAGGTACTGTACCGCATTGTGTGACAATATTTGCATTATTTTTTAACCTGATAGCAATGTTCCATCTTAAAACTTCAAAACAGGCTCATTTATATGCTTTATAATGGACACAAAGCATTTTATTCATTTTTGGAGAGATTTTGGATATGTTTCTGGGATCCTAGATATTTTTGACAACTGTAATGATGGAAAACTTGAAAATCCCACTTGAAAATGATGCAACAGTGGCTGGGTTTACATGGAGCCTAATATTCCGATTAAAATCGGTTTAAAAGCCCAAGCAGAATGAAAATGCTCCATATAAACACCTCAATCATAATAAACAGGCCCAAACAGATTTAAATTTCAATCGGTTGCAGAGGGGTAGTTTAAACCTTTTCCTGCTTAGATTTTGCTTCATAAATCGATAGTAGTTCTACATATCCACCCTTAGATTTTATGAACTTGTGGTCAAGAAGTTTTTGATCCAGCACATGTATAGTTTAACCTGCTGTATATATGCAATTTCTCAGTATTTCACTGCAAACAAAAAAAGTGCATTTTTGATTTTTTTGTCTAGACAATTGCATTTGTAGCACTTTATTTCTTCCAAAATTATGAATATGAACTAATCTGAATTAGTATTGTAAATTGTACAAATATCCTGCTTCATTTAAGCCATTTTTCAAGTCTCTGTGGTGTTCACATCTGGAGTTATAAGGCTTTAAATAGGGTACCCCCTAAATGGGCAAGGATTGGCAAAAATTGGCATGTGCGCTAAGGGGTTAATATAAACTAACAGGGCTGTGTGTGTCAAACACATAGCAGTGTGTTACACACCTTATACAGTTGAATATAACCCATAAGGACAATGTAATTCAGTCATTTCATTTTTTAGGAATGTACACATTTAAACTATTTGATTTGATACTTCCCAAAAATATGTTTTGTCTAATTCATGTCAGGCTTTAAAATGTGTGTAGAGTCTTATTCGACCAAGAGGAAGAACAGGAACATGCTGTTTCAGTTCTGTGGAGGGTCTGTTTTCACATTAGAAACATTAACATTCGCCCTGTATTGTGTCACATGGGAGCCCTTTTTGATTGAAGGGGTTTGTGTTTGTACTCACCCCAGTCTCTGCAGTTTACAGTGTGAGTCCTCCATACCAGCAGAGAGCGCTCTCACTCCTGAATCCTGCAGCTCGTTGTCTCTGAGCTCTAGCTCTCTCAGCTCTGAGTGAGGAGAACGCAGGACTGAGGCCAGAACATCACAGCAGCCCTCTGTGAGATTACACCAACCCAGCCTGTGGAGAAGCCACACACACAGACACATTATACAGACACATGCACAACATGCACACACACACACAGACACACCCACACACACACACAGACAATTTAAAGATGTATACAGAAACTGGGAGGGGGTTGTGTAAATCAGCCTCATCAAGTATTTCAACTAATCCACAAAAGCCTAAAGCCATTACTGGGCTCTATTACAAACAACAACAAAAAAACTAAAAATCAAGGTTCGGAGCATACTGCTAGGATTACATTGCCAGGCCATTTCCATGATGATTTGCAAACAGAAATTTCACCTGCAAATGCAAGAAACAGAATTTTTGTGGTGCACTTTACCTCACCAGACATGCACTTTGGTCCACAAACATCTATACATTTTAAAAGCATTCAATATTCGTCACTATGAACAGAAAAATAAAACTGTTAATGTACATGTGAAACCCATTAGCCAAATACAATACTGTTATCTTATTATTTTCGATTGATGAAATCTTTTGCTTTTCTCTCATGTACCTAACAGGCATTCAAGACAAATCAAGCAGATAAATGAAGTGAATTATATTAGCTAGCTGTTCCTGTCTGCAATCGCTTTTCACAATGGTGTATTATGCTTGAGATCAGGGTCACGCTGGCTAGGAATAGCTAGGAACCGTAGGGAGGTCATTTACGGACTAAAGCACCTGTTGTGGAAGAATATGCTGTTTAATCATTGTTTTACATTATATACCCTGACATGTAAGTGATTAGAAATGTCTTTTTTTTAACAGTTTTCATGTGTAGGCTAATGACTAACTCCCATATTCTTACCTTCACCTGAGAAGAAAACATGCTCTTTGTTAAAATGCTTAAATCTCAAGCATGAGAAAAAGACATGTGCTTTGAAATACTCTATGCAACCCTGATTCGGGATGGTTCCATGAACAGTGCATTTCAGTCTTGCTAGCTCTGCCTAACTTTTTCATAAGTACGTATCTAGCTAGCTAGCTAATGTACAGTCTTGCCGATTGCTTCTATAAAAATACTGACTGCCTTATTTCTAACTTTAACTTGCTGAAATGTTAGAAACCACATTTGAATTGGCCTTGTCACAAAGAATCCTGCATCTAGCCAGCAAAGCCACAGTTCGTCAGCAGTGTGAAGCTAGCGACAGTAAGGACTTTAGCGCGGGTCTGAAAATTGCAAAATAAAAGTACAACGATTAAACCACTATTACGTTCAGCAAAATGAAATTAATTAAGGAAAAATCGAACTGCAGTTGTCCTAAAATATGAACTATTCGTTTTCTATTTGTACAATATTAAAACAACTTCGATTTTAAACACAGACATTGTAAAACGATTCACTTTCAGTTAGAACCACACTAATATTAATTACAAACAAATATGTCTTCCTTTTTTCTATTTTTTCCCTGCATTTCAACAATGACAATGCTAAATTTTAAATGGAGAATTAAAGATAAAATACACCCATTACTTTTAATTATTATTGCAATATCCAGTACAACATTACATCAGTACATGAGTTTAACTGAATGGTAAGGGAAGAATTAGAGTAACTTAAAATGCATTACTTCAACATTCTGTGCTACCTTGTAACATCAACTATGCAACTTAAAACAAATAAATATGAAAATGTGGCTGGATATTGCACTAGTATGGCAAGGAGAATAGGACAGTATTAACACATGTTTGTAAAGGTGTATATCATGGCTGGGGTATAAGCATGCAGTACATAAGCAAATTTCCTTCAGTTAAATCCCAAACGCTTTCTGATATAAGCATAACTTATATAATGCTCTGTTGCCTCCCCTGGACATGTTGTCTCAATGATATGGGGGTGTTTTGAAAACCTTGGATCCTCCACTCAGATATGGTCCATTGACCTATACTAGCAGTAGAGAGGAATACACTGTTTAATTGAACCACAACATTTTCGATCAAATTTTCTATCATGTTTATTTGATATCTTTGACATCATATCAATTTAGTGAAGGGTTGTACGCAGTAAATGTCCATTGTTAATTCAAGTCTTAACAGATAACTTTTGGTCTGACTCTGGAATGTGGTTCCAAATGTTATCTATTTAGAGTTTAATTAGCACTGGACATTTTATTGGGTACTTACAAACCCATGCCACATAGTTTATCCTATAACAATTAGCCAGTAAGCTATCATCTAGAGTTGTTAGAACACCTCAGTGGTAACATGACCTATTAATTACGACAAATATGCTGGAATCAGTTTTATATTATCCTAAAAAGCGAGATCATGGTATTTCATATTTAGACTTACTGCACTTCCAAGAATCAACATGGCAGAAATAAAATTTTAAAAAGCTTTATAAAAATACATTGCTTTTACATGTAAACTTTACTCCAGAAACGTAATTGGAATTATAATTATAACGTAGGAGTATTTTTACATGTCAAAGTTGCTAGTCGCTAGTTTTGAAAATAAACTTTGAGATACGCGTTTCTCGCTTTCGCGACGAATCTGCCGGTTTACTGTCGCTCATTTCACGGTACTCAGTTCGTCTGACTTCTTCGAAGCGCACCCCTGCGGGTTCATAGAAGAGACTGTAAAAGGTCCTTAGACATATACATAGACGCCGCATTGGCCTTGGATCGTACGTCAACGTCGCCGCCATATTGGTCCAGGCAAGAATGGCCTGTAAACAAATACAAATAAACGGGTGAGCTGCGGTTTTTCTGGATAAAAAGCACTATGACGTTTATATTTCTCAACCGATTTCAATGAGTCGTTTTTATATTCAAGGGTTTATGATCTACGTGGAGTACAAAAAAAAGTTTTATGTCCAGTTACTTAGAATCTCGATAGTTAGGCTCGCTGCTAGCCGCTCAAGAGATGAGTGTGTATGAACGTTTACATGAACTGAATTACTTACGTGGTGGAAAATAATTCATTGTCATAAGGAATAAATGCATTGCTAGCTAACTTGAGTAGGATTGTAAGCTTCAAATAACCTTGATTGTAAGGCTAGCTTTGCTTGTTAACTACCTACCAATGTTTTCTTGCAAGTTTTTAACATAGCTAGAAAGCAAATGGTTAGCCTGAAACTATTTGGGGCAATTTGGTCATTTAATATGTTATGTATTAAAATAATAAAACAAAACACAAATTTAATGCTGCAAGAAAACATTGGTAGCTAGTTAACAAGCAAAGCTAGCCTTTATAAATTATAAATGATGCTTTCAATCCTACTCATGTTAGCTAGCAAGCAAATAGCAAGAAATCAAGCTTGTTCTAATGAAAAATGTTTCAGCTAATGTTCAGTTTAATTCGTTAAAAATCAAAACATGACTTCCAAGAAAACATTGGTTAACTGTTAAAGTTACACTTGGCACTCTAATGAAAACTGGTGACTTTTTTGTATCGAATATGAATATAATTCATGATTTGACATAACTATGGACAACTTGCATTTATACAAGTATCTACTGCTACGTGTTCCAACCGCCATCTTTGTTGAAAAATAACGTAAAGCCCTACCGCAGTGTATTGTGGGATGTTGGGCTTCCGGATAGTGTACATACCAGAGACTGTAAAAAATATGGACACAGCTACTGTGACGTCACCCATTGACTCTCCGTGGGTCTCTAAAACACGTTTTGAAGCTCAATGGCGGGCGCGGCCATTTTCTCGATTTGGAGCCAAAACCATAGAGTTAAGCGGTCTTGTGATTTTTACAATTTGATTGACAGTCCGGTGCGGAAAAGCCCCTCAACCTGAACGAGGCTAGCTGACTGTCTGCCGTTATGTTTTAAAATATATTATCAGATGTTTACGGAGTTTAATTTCCATCCGTGACTGTACTGTGTCATGTAATCACGTTATGTATGACATTAAAAAAATACAATTAGGCTATGTTCAGTTATCTTCAATTTATGTTTCTCAGCAAAACGAATATGCTTAGCTAGCATATCAGCTTGCCAGTGAGCTAGGTAGGCTGTCCGTGGTTAGCTCACACGTTAGCAATATGAACCACAGGGGAAGAACATTGACTACACTGATGGTCAATCAATCGGAGATGTGTAGGCTACTGGTGATTTGACTAGGCAAATTTTCGTATAACTGTCTGGTAGATCTGTTAACCGAGCAAGTTATCGTCGTAGGTTTTCGCCAGTCAGATAATGAGCCTGCTACTACTCCATCGCCGTTTGTGGTGTTCACTTGCTGGGTGACGCTAGCTGACCGATCGTTCGCAAATCACTTTCTACCGAACAAAAATTAACACTCAGCGGTGATTAACAAATCTACCAAGTATTTTAATAACTGATCTGCAGGCGTGTAAATATGACAACGCACTTTGTACGGCAAGTTTTCCACCTGGTGCATGAAGAAAAATAATGTAGCCTACGTTGAATTTCTAATTATTATTAGGCTATTATTTTTTTCTTGTAAATCATCAAAACCAATGGAGAAAAGCCAATATACGCAAGGAGCCCCAGAACCGATTCTGAGAACCACTGTCTTAAATGCCTAGCTTGTCGGTCTCTTAAATGCTAAAAACATGTTCCTTTCTAAATGCCAAGATGGTTAATTTCGTTAAATTCTGTGTGTGTGATTTCATCGTGTGTTGTATATTCAGCAAATGAACCTTGAAACTCTTAATTCGCTTCGTGAAACTGAAAAAGTGTTTATCCCAAAATCGGGATTATAGTAGCTTTGTCACATGCGTGAAGCATGGCCCAGGTAGACATTTACGGAATGTACACGACTGACAAGCCGCCAAACACGTTTGACAGATTGAATGTTTGCCGGTTAAGGTTAGCTAGCTAGTCAAATGGCTTGGTAGCCGAAGTTGCGAACTGTTTTAGCACAGGCTACTACTGGACTACCAAATATAGCAAGCTGATTACGCTTTCTGCCAAGTAATTATTTGGTTAAGTAGGCTAAAGGAAATAGTAAAAATGACTCGGATACCGAAAAACTTAAGAGGAGGATTATTTTATGGTCGTCTAGAGCAGCTGTAAATAGCACACGCCATAATGAAATCACCACGAAATGGGATGCCTGCATTTTCAGACTTAGCACAGGCGGACCGTAGCCGGAGCCGCAATGGCAAGGCCAAGAAGCGCCACCGCCCACCCCAGTGACCATAGACTGTAGCCCCCACTGTAGCTGAGTCCTCCGCAGTAATCCGGAAGTGACGCAAGCTGTACCTCATTGGTCCAGAACAAATATTGACACTGTGCCCAAATGACGCAACAAATCATGAAATCGACCCATGGACAGTCATAAGACCAATAAAATACACCTATTATGACTATTTGTTCTTGTGAGAAAAAATTATTGACTTTGTATTTTGATCGCATTTGTACCGTAGACTTACATGGAAACCGGATATGAAAACACCTATACTGGAGCCATCCGTAGTGGCGCTAGTGAGCAACCAGGAACTACAACACCAGGAAATGAGCTTCAAAAACGAAGTCTGGTTTTGGCCGCTTGGTACATACCCAGAGACTGTACCCTACATTTTGTTGTGCACACAGGGGAACGCAACAAAACTGGTTGCTCTTCGTCGCTGCCATTGTTTTGGTGGCTGTTAAGATAACCGGAAATGAAAGACCCCTACATCCGGTTTACATACCCGGAAATGTGAAATAGGCCTATTGTGGGACGAAAGTAGTTCATACAAGTTACCAACCGATGCATCCTCGGTAAAGTGGGCGTGTCAAGAACACTTCCGGGAATTTTAACCGTTCTTGGCGAAATGCGAACTTCAGTATTGGAACAGTACTTGGGCCGCAAAAGATGACGTTTCACAAGGACACAAGTACAGACAAGAACGCGTATTGAGAAACACCCTATGTCTATGACGACATTGCTCTGCGTTTACCGTGATCCTTCACGTTTAGGTACCCAGTGCGCACGCCCTGGTGCCAACGGCCCATAATCAAACATGGCTGCGTCCATGAATTGGCTTCATGCGCTTTCAGCAGCTCCCATTGAAATCCATGAAACCGGTAAGCGGACGCTGTGTCCAGTTCTAGTATCTCGATGCCCTCAACACGCGCAGTACCTTAGAGTATATTACTTCTTTGCATTAGAAAAGAGAAATAGGAAAATAAATAATATATCTACCCTTAGAATAAATGGAATTGTCAGTTCTGGCCCATATCGCAAAATACGTCAGCAACTTTTATGGCAATTTGTACAAGTCAGAATTTAATCAAACGCATTGTAATACATTTATTGATCAAATTAAAAATCTTACACCAAAAATTTCCAATGAATTCATGTCTGATTGCGAAAAATATATTTCAATAGAGGGTATGCATTGACGTCACTTTCCCACCGGAATACGCCCCTCAGTCGGGATTGAGTGGCAAAACATGCTGCGACATGGCTGACTTTAGTAGAGGAAACTGCAAAACCGGGAGTAAAACAAACGATTATCTGCTTAAATTAAAGGCAGTTGGACTCGACAGTGATTCTTACAACTTACTAAAGAACCAGTGGTCCATGGACATTCAACAAGAAATCTTTTTACAGACTGCCCGAAGCAAAAGAAAAGTGATGCATCGCTGCAATTCGCAGAAACAACTCAAATCCAGGCACCGAAACGTGGATTTGCGGTTGTTATTTTGTGTCAGGTATGTTGGATTTTTGGGTAAAATCATACCTTAAGTTATGTAGGCTACTGTATTGACTTATTAATTTCATTTTGGGGCAAGCAAAGATGGCAATCTACACAAGTCGCAAAAACACAATTGGTGGAGGAGATAGGCAAGATGTGGTGGTTGTGCTAAGGGGTATGATCAGGCATAGGGTGTTGATGGAGTTTCAGTATCACAAAGTAATGGAGAGTTTGAGTGTGTTTCAGAGTGTGTGGTGTCTTAAGGGTGTCTCATGTTCAGTGGAAGGAAATTAATTACTGTTTGCAGATGGAATAGGATGAACATGACTAAGTTATTTAAATGTATTTATTTATTTTTTTTGTTAACAGTGTTTTTGTGGTAGACTTGTGGTTTTAATGTTAGTTTTGAACTTTGATTTATTGGTGTATTGTTTTTTATGTAATGTAAGGTATGTAATGTCAGTGGTGTGTTGAGTGTAGAAATAAAGGATGGATAAAAATTCCAAAAAAAAATTCTCTCTCTCTTCTCTATCTATTCTCTCTTTTCTGCCTGTGGTTAGTTTTTTTAATTGTTTATCTCTTTATGTTGCTTGTCTATTATTTTTATTTTGAAGTACAGTAATTTCTGTGGTTGAACAATGTCCCAATAAAAGGAGTTTAAATCTCTCTCTCTCTCTCTGCTGAGAGTGAGAGTGGCTGGAGCACGACTGTCGGTGAGTTTTCCAAACTTTCCTTTATTTCGCACCGGTGAGGGTCTTTCAGGAGTTGTACTGTTTTTTCTCTCTGTTATACTGTTCCTAAGCGCTGTTTACTAGTAGGTAGGCAACGCTTTTTTAAAGAGGGCGACCAGCTTTGCTGGTCGGTATGCCAGCGTCCCTAGGTGGTGAGCGGCTCACTTGGCGAAATGGCATTAAAGCCGCCCCGAGTGTGCCGTGCTCGGTAGAAGAGTGCATATTAGCGATAGCGGAGGTGGTTGGACACGAGTGTATTAAGTTCGCGTCAAGAATGAATAAAGGAATCGTGGTGTTTCTCGACAGCATTGACAAAGTTAATGCCGTAGTTGAACATGGAATTGTTGTTAAGGAAACTTTTACCGTGGTGCTTCCTCTCGTCAACCCGGCGAGAAGGATTACTTTGTCAAATATACCGCCTATTGTTACCAATGAAATGCTAACGCAAGCGTTGTCACGTCACGGTAAAATAGTTACCCGATTAAGAAACTTTCCGGTGGTTTTCAGTCCCCGCTTTTAAAGCACGTTATGTCTTTCAGAAGTCAAGTGCACATGATTCTAAATGATGATACGGATCATTTCTCCATGTCGTTCAATTTTAGGATTGACAATTTTGATTATACTGTGTATGCGACTTCTGATAGCTCGAGATGATTTGTGTGCAACTGTGTGGGTCATTTAGCTAGATCCTGTCTGAACAGGGAGCCTGCTGCAGATGAGCCTGCTGGCCCGTCTTCTTGCGGGGCAGGGGAAGAGCAAACAAACTCAGATCAGGGGGGTAATGATAATACTTATAATGTTGTGTCTGAAACAACAGAAGTGGTTGTAGGAAAAGGGGGGGGGAGAAGGTGGCAGAGGAGGCGAATGAACAAGGGGCTTCTCAAGCAGATAGCATGGGTGGGGAGGAGGTGAACGAACAAGGGGCTAAGGAACAAATCAAGCTAAACGATGATACTTAGGCAGAAGGCAAACTCCCCCTTTTCTCTGTTCAGTGTTTCTAGTGCTGTTTTATTTGTTCTTTATCACTCTACCATACATGGCAGAGGCTAAGATAGCAACACGGTAGAAGAGGGATGGTAGAAAGAGGGGAATTTTTTTTTACAGTTATTAAAGCAAAAACACATTGATGTTACCTTTGCTCAAGAGACACACAGTGATACTGGTAATGAGGCTGACTGGGGGAAGGAGTGGGAGGGTGAGGTTTTTCTGAGCCATAAGAGCTCAAATAGCTCAGGGATGGCCATTTTGTTTTCAAGGTCTTTCTCGCCACTCTCCTATGTTGTAGAGGAGGTGGTTAGAGGTAGACTTTTGAAGGTGGTTGCAAAGTTTGATCACTTCAACATGGTCTTTATTAATGCGTATGCCCCAATATATGGACCAGAGAGGGTGATTTTTCTGAATGTGCTTAATGAAATAATAGCTAAATGTAACACTGATGACTTGTTGTATGTTGCTGGAGAATTTAATTGTACAGTGCAGGACACATTGGATAGGAACCATACAGAACCACATGCACCTTCCAGCAGATTGATCTGTCAAATTATTGAGACACATGAGCTGTGTGATGTCTGGAGGCGTGTCCATGGACAGCATAGGCAGTACACCTGGACACACACTAGAGGAAATTCAATCACAATGGCTAGATTAGATAGGATATATGTGTTTGAGCATCAAGCTAGTGCAATAAAACAGTGTTTTATAACCCCGGTGGGTTTTTCTGATCACAGCTTAGTGACAGGGACTTTTTCCATCCAATCTTTTAAGACTGGGAGTGCTTACTGGCATTTTAACAATACACTCCTACACGACTCTAATTTTAGGGAGGTTTTTGAATTTTTTTGGGCTACATGGAAGAAGCAAAGACATACTTTCAACTCTTTGCAACAATGGTGGGATTGTGGTAAAATACAGATTAAGCAGTTGTGTCTGCAATACACTCTAAATGTCACAAGAAACATCACCCAGTCTATGAAGGCACTGGAGAGCGAAATAGAGGATCTCCAAGCTTTGGTGGAGACCTCTGGAGGAAGAGAAACAATTGGTGTCCTCAAAGCCAAAAAAACGTCTTTGGTTGACCTGCTGGGCATACGGGCTCAGGGAGCACTGGTGCGGTCAAGGTTCCAGAATGTACCAGAGATGGATGCCCCATCAAAGTTTTTCTTTGGCTTAGAGAAGAAAAGTGGTCAGAGTCGGTTTATTCACTGTCTGAAATCCATCACAGGTCAGGAGCTCACAGAGCTTACTGCAATCCGACGGAAGGCAGTGGAGTTCTTTTCAGAGCTTTATCTGAGTGAATATAGAGAGGAGGCAGATATAGCAAATGCTTTCTACGACGGGCTTCCAACCGTTCATGCCAGTGGGGATCTAGGGGGGTTTCTATCTCAGCAGGAACTATACACAGCACTTCAGGACATGGCGAGTGGGAAGGCCCCTGGAATTTATGGGCTGCCAGTAGAATTTTACAAGGGCTTCTGGCAGGTGGTAGGTGAAGACTTGCTATCCGTGCTCAATGACAGTCTGGCTGGAGGGTCACTGCCGTTGAGCTGCAGGAGGGCGGTTGTGAACTTGCTGCCAAAAAAGGGTGACCCTAAGGAGGTAAAGAACTGGCGGCCCGTGACATTGCTCTCTACCGATTACAAACTCCTCTCCAAGGCTCTGGCTAACCGACTGAAGAAAGTGATCGGGCAGGTTATTGGTGCTGACCAAACCTACTGTGTGCGTGGCAGGACAATAACTGACAATGCAGCCTTAGTTCGGGATGTTTTGGCCCTCTCTGGACAATTGGGGATTGACACTGGTCTCATTTTCTTAGACTAAGAAAAGGCTTTTGACCGGGTGGAACACCAGTACCTTTGGAAGACCCTTGAGGCCTTCCAGTTCAACCATGGTTTTATTGCCAAGGTTAGGGTGTTGTATCAGAACATTGAGAGTGTGTTGAAGGTAAACGGTGGTTTGAGTGCCCTTTTTAAGGTGTGTAGGGGAATACGACAGGGGTGCGCACTGAGTGGAATGCTCTACTTGCTGGCCATCGAGCCCCTGTTGCACAGGATAAGGACTGCAATTACAGGTTTTAAAATTCCAGGTTGCCCAGCTTTTGTAAAATTGTCAGCTTATGCAGATGATCTTGCTGTTATGATCTCTGGTCAGAAAGATGTGGATGTGTTAACTACCATGGTTAATGATTTCAAGGTGTTATCATCTGCAAAGATCAATTGGAGCAAGAGTGAAGCACTGTTAGTGGGAGGCTGGAGGGGTGGGCAGCCTACGCTGCCAGGGGAGCTGCAGTGGACTCGTGGGGGCATTAAGTATCTGGGTATTTTTTTGGGAGATGATGACATGGTAAAGAAAAATTGGGAAGGTGTATTAGAAATGGTGGAGGGCCGTCTGAGGAAGTGGAAATGGCTGCTACCACAAATGTCATATCGGGGAAGGACACTGGTGATCAACAATCTGGTGGCATCTGCATTGTGGCATCGCCTAGCATGTGTGGACCCCCCGTAAGGGCTACTGGCGAGGGTTCAGTCAGTGCTGGTGAACTTTTTCTGGGACCGACTACACTGGGTTCCACAGAATGTGCTGTATATGCCCAAGGAAGAAGGGGGCCAAGGGCTGGTGCACCTGGGAAGCAGGGGGGCTGCTTTCCGGTTGCAGTTCATACAGAGGCTGCTCTATGGCCCAGCGAACTTAGTCTGGAGGCCCCTAGCCTGTGCAATCCTTCAGAGGGCAGGTGGGCTGGGTCTTGATGCATCAATCTTTCTTATGGATTACAAAGGTCCTACACTGAGTGGATTATCTGTGTTTTACCATGGCCTGCTGCGTGCATGGGGTTTCCTGAAACGTTGCCGTGCAGGGTCCGCTACATTGACTTTCTGGCTCCTGGAGGAGCCGTTGGTGTATGGGTCCCAGCTGGATGTGTGCTGTGAGGCCCTTCCTCAGCTAACTGAACTGCTATGTGCTTCTAAGACTATTAAGTTACGGCAGGCTGTGGGCACGGCTGGCCGGGAGTTGGACCAGGTGGGGGATTTTGGCACTCGCCTTCGGGTGCGGTCGGGGCGGTATACCTCCGAGGTGCTGCTGGGCTGGAGGCAGGCCCTAACTGATGTGGAACGGCACCTGCTCAGAGACTGTGGACCTAACCTAGGCCAGCATAACACAGGAGATCCGTTCCCTAGGCTCCTGGTGTCCCCCAGGTTCTCTGATTCTGTACATAAAGGTCCCCTGTTAGAACATCGGAGTATGGACAATGTGGCCCTGGATGTGGCACACGGAAAAACTCTGTATAACATGGTGGTGAAAGTGGTGAATGAAAAGAAGCTGATTTCTCTCACAGACACACCGTGGAGGTCTTACTTGGGGTTAATGGAGGAGGAAAAGCCACAGTGGCGGGCATTATACAAACCACCATTAGCCAAAAGGGTTGGGGATTTACAGTGGAGGGTGCTGCATGGGATAATTGCAGTGAATAGTTTTATTTCTGTAATGAACCCGGCGGTTTCCCACCACTGTCCTTTCTGCAATGAGAGGGAAACTGTTTTTCATTGCTTTTCTGTATGTGTGAGACTTCGGCCTCTGTTCTACTTCTTGGGTCAACTGTTTAGGTCAATGGGGGAAACTTTTTCAAAAAAGCTGTTTTTATCCTGGGTTTTCCATACAGTTGCAGACAGAGGGCGAAGTCTCAGCTCATTAACTTTGTTTTGGGGCAGGCAAAAATGGCAATTTGCCTGAGCCGTAAAACCCAGGTTGAACAAGATAGGATTGTGAACAGGATGCACAAGATACGGTAGTTATGGTCAGGGGCATGATTAAGGCCAGAGTCATGGTAGAGTTCAGGTACTACAAGGCCATGAGGACACTAGAAGTTTTTAAGAGTGTATGGGGCTATAGGGGAGCAGTATGCTCAGTGGAGGAAGGAGAGCTTCTTTTTGCTAAGGGCATTGGGTGACTGAATAGGGGCGGTTTTTATTTTTTATTTTTTGTCTTTGGTTTTGTTCACTTAAGTGAATTTTTGGTCAGTGATGTGTAAAAATTGGGTTTTGAACTCGCCATTGCACTGAAAAATATCACTGTGTCCGTTGCAGCACGCCCCGAAGATGGTATTTCTCGATATAATTGCGCCGCCGTGTTAACACATTACAACGGTTGCGGGTCAGGCACTCTTCACGGTGAGAAGAAATTTTAAAGTGCTGCGACGGAAACAGCGATAGATTTACGTTCACAAGTATCACGCCTGCTTGACTACATCGTAAGTTATAAAGTAACAAAAAGTCTCACTTCTACACCTGTCAGATTTTTAGGATGTTAGAAAAACAGTAGGTAAACAAAATATAACAGTAACGTTAAAAAAACATATAACCTACCGCAAACAAATGCTCAGCCACTCGGCAGGACTAATGGACTCCCTGTAGTTGGTAGTGATTTTTGTGAAGCTGGACCCAACAATTGAGAGCAGATGGTCAAACTGCTCTCAATTCATCCTGAAGTACGCAAAGCTCCTGGACCAGCTGGTGGTACTCTCCATAGTTTCTCCTCCTTCTGAGGGTCTCATGTACCCACACGGATCTCCGTCTGTCTGTGTCCAACTTGCAATTTGCTAACGTCCTCTCACTCTCAAACAGAGCCAGAGCAAGTGCCCTCCGCCTGTCCATTTTATATGTAGATGTTTTTATTTCACTAACTATTTCTAATAAAATATATAGATTGGTGAGTTTACTTCACAGCAAAATAACGGTTGGACTTATGACAGGTGATTCTGCGGTTGCCTAACAACAAGAAAGAAAAAAAGACGCTAAAACGCGTCCTGGGTTCAACAAAAAAAAGCAGTGCGGTGCGCCTCGCGTTTTTCAGCCTGCAAAATGCGTCCTGTCTGATCTGGGCCTTACACAGCCATGATCGCTACTTCTATTTAGTTAAGGTCACACAGCACAGCACTACTCACCCCAGCCTCTGTAGTTTACAGTTTGGACTCATCAGTCCAGCACAGAGCAGCTTCACTCCTGAATCTCCCAGGTTAGTGTAGCTGAGGTCCAGATCTCTCAGGGGTGAGTTTGATGACTGGAGAGCTGAGGCCACAATTTCACATGACTTCTCTGTGAGGTCACAGCTGTTCAGTCTGCAAAGAGTTAAGATACTATATTAGGTACACATAAAAACTGTAATGTTAATAATTAAACTATAATAGTGTTCAGTGATGAAGAGTAAAACTGAGGGTTTTAAGGTTGAGGATGCTCTGAGGAAGATGTCTGTGCTACATGCTCAAACTGCAGCACTTTAAACCTGAGAATTAGACGTCCTGCTGGATTGAACTCTTGACAGTTCTACAGATGTAATTCTGACCCAAATGGCCAATCTTCTTCAGAATTAACTCAAGAACAGGCACCGGGGGCTGAGGTCACTTTAACAGTTGCCTGAGAACACCTCACTCTGGCACCAATTATATCAACAGTCCTTTTACCTTCCTATTTTCACATTATCTACAGGGACTGTGTTAAGGATTCTGGGTCAGCCTATACCAAAATAAAGCAGACGCCAGGGTGGTACTACTGGCCTTGTAACATTTACTGCCTAATATTGAAAAGATGCAATATGCTCTCAAGAGACCCCAAACTAAAATATAAAAAGGGGATGGACCATTCTCTCTTGTCATTTTCTAATCATTAATTATTCATTGAAAAGGAAGAAAAAAGTGTGATTTCCCCCCCTTTCAAACACAATCCTGGGATTCAAACATTTGCTCTGACAATTTAAAACTTACAATTAAAAGCAAGGATTGTTTTTTTTCTTCATGAACAGTTCGGCAAGTACAGAAATAACTAGAACTAAAGCCGCAAGTGGCGTTGGGAGGGGTCCAAGCATTGGCACAAGTGTGCCCCCATGGAGCGATTTTTAAATGGTGTTGTCCTCATGATCATATACCTTCACCCAACATATCTACTGCATCGCCATGGATGTCTCCTAGCCGCTAGGCGTAAAGGCCTTTACTATGTCGTAACACTAAAGGCTGTTTTATACTTCTGCATAGTACACGTAAAAATGGGTCTGTGTAGGGGTTGTGGGCAATGTGCAGACCGTGGGCAATGTGCAGACCATGGCCACGTTGAAGACTCAGACCTCCTCAAGAAATTAAAAGCGCATAGTTAGTAACCAGTGCCCGCATACGCCGTAAAGAAGAAGATTGGTTGACTGCTGACATGAGGTCACTGGCATACGGCTTTGACTAAGCAGGTTATAACAGTTGATTCACTAAACCGGTAGGCGACGTTAAATATGCGACTAAAAGCGCTTTTGTCCGGTGAATGTCTTTGTTGCAACAAGTTACATCTAGCTGAGCATTTTTGTGGTCATTGGTGCAGTATTTAGTAGGTCTGGAAATATGAATGAAGGTGTTGTCTTTTGAACTATAACGGTCAGTAACAAAATCAAATTACGTGGCCTGTGCAACCTGTGCAATATGCCGTACAAATGATTTGGCCCTTGGAGAGTGCCGCACACAACGGAAACTATGCAGACTACATAAGTAAGTATAAAACAGCATTTAGATGGCCCAGCGTGTATGTAGAGCTGCAGCGCTTCCGCGCCGCAACTACAATAGGCGTCACACACATATTCCAATCCATTGCTCAACTTGGCAGAGAATGCACATTTCAGAGCGCCTCAGAGACAGATAGAATAATATTACATAAATACACATTTCAAATAATACGATATTGAGAAAAAAACAAAACAAGACTAAATATCAGCTCGCGACCTGCGTGCTGAGCGCAGAGTACCCTACTGTGTTATTTATTTAGACATTGGCAGATAAGAAAATTTTCGGTTACCTATAAAACGCTATTCCAAAAGAAAAATCAGACGAGTTATACATCATTAGAAAGCTTATACTCTCACCTACTGAATAAATGAATTGTCAATCAAGCCAAATTGTACTGAAAAGGGCGACAACACCGTAAGCAACGGGTGTGGTATTACACACAGCTATTTTTGAAGGTAGCCTGCCCAGGCATCACAAATGCGCATATATTTCACAAACAGGTTGTCCAAGACAATATATGACTACTCAGTCACAAAAGAGACATCTCTACGTGTAAAACCAATGGTAAGATTGTATATTTATTCAATGTTTAGTCCCAGATATTGACTGTAGAATGACATGGTATAATTTTTAAAAACTTTGTCTCGTTTATTTTGTTATTCAGTGAGCAGCGTTTTCACTGCTGTATTGGCATATTTTAGGGCTAATGTCTGGTTTATCTTGTTGCTACGGAATACGATTTCTCTCACCATAATGACGGATTCAAAGACTAAACGAACTCACCTGATATTTTCTTCAAATGGATCCATGCCAAAGAAAAGTAATGATTCATCCTCTCAAAAAGCTTTTACTAACAAACTTTTAGTAGCAAAAAAAACGAAATATCAACTCGCCATCCCTGTACCTGCCTACTGCGCTCAGAGTACCGCATTATTTATTTAGACATTGGCAGACTAAAGCATAAATTGCGTCTTTTGTTTATATTCAATATTAGTAGGCTAATTGCAGCAAGAAACTGCAGCTGTAGACACAAGATAGTTTATGTTATGGTAGCAACGGAACGAAGCGGACTATATGTGTATTGCCGTCATTGTTTTATTATAGGCTACCAGCGTGTTTCCGCGCGTTTGCACAGAAACTCAAAACCTATCAATAAAATCGTTTAGCTATTTCTCAGCATAATGACAGATTCAAAGACTAAACAAACTCACCCGATACGGTCTTCAAATGGATCCATGCCAAAGAAAAGTAATGATTCATCCTCTCAAAAAGCTTTTACTAACAAACGTTTAGTAGCCTAGCATGCACTCTAGCTGGCACTGTCTTCCCGACGTTCAGACCCTCCCCTCACTGATAAAAAACTAGACCCTACGGTGTCGGATTACTTGCGTCGCCATGGATGTCTTCTAGCCACTTGCCGTAAAGAAGTTTACTAGATGTCGTAACACTTTAGATTTGGAGCTACAGCTCTTCCCCACCCCAACTAATAAAAAAGTCCAAATGGCGGGCAAACAATATGGTGGACATAGGTGGTCCCAACAGCAAAGTTGTAGAGCACATTCAGATGCATCGGTCGATGAAGTTTTGTGTTGATCTGACTTACGGTGTGTAAAGATGAATACATTAAATAGTGAATACATTCACTGTGGGTATGGTGGGGTTTGATTTCATTATTGCCAATCCGATCGCCCCATTTATAACACTTTAAAACAGTACATTAGAGCTGCAGCCAACTGCAAATTTCGTCATGGCGAAGATCAAGCACATTTCGAGAGGCTCTGTTACGAGCAAGCCAATTTTGGCAGAGGCTTTTATAGGTTTTTTTTTTGCAAGAATCATTTAAAATATTTTTTGGCCGCTTGTCAATGCAAAAAAGTTTTAAAACAACACATCAGCAAAGAATTCACAGATTTCAGTTTCCTGGACCTTTAATACCAATATTGAAAAAAACAAAACAAATGAACAAATAAAAAATCTCACCAGTTCAATTAAAGTGTCATTCATTTCAGACATGCACGTGATAAGATTAATGTACACTCACTAGAGAAACAGCTCTACAGCCAGCCAACCAGTCCTTGCTCTCTCGAGCACTCGCATGCGACTCCGCCTCTCTCTGTATGAAAGTCCTGTGCATTCTTAACATTCCAAAAGCTCACTTAATCACTGTCCTAGCCCAACCAAACGCACAATTAAAAGAAAGTTAACCTCTGCCATCAAATATCAGCTGTGATATTTAGATAGACCAATTGCAGACAGGGGGGAGTGTAGCACAGTGGGTAAGGAACTGGGCTTGTAACCGAAAGGTCGTAGGTTCGATTCCCGGGTAAGGACACTGCTGTTGTACCATTGAGCAAGGTACTTAACAGGAATTGCTTCAGTATATATCCAGCTGTATAAATGGATACAATGTAAAAATGCTATGTATAAGTTGTAAATGCCTGTAATGTAATGCAAATGTAATGGGGAGCTCTGTGAACAGTTCATGCTGGGGGCATGCACACACTGCGACGTTCAAAACACCAGATCTTTTTTTGTTAGTCTCTGGTACAAAAAGACATGTTTTCAACAAAAACTAAAATTTCGAAATTTATAAAAAACAAACTTTAAAACACAAACTATGACCCGTTATTACACACATTTTGCAGATTGTGGGAACTGGTGACTCCGATGGAAAAGTAGTGAAATGCAGGTAAATGTCCTTCAGACCCATTTCACTCAGTTCCTTTCTCTTCATACCAAAGTACACAGCCTTCTAATAATCACACCCCTATTCAGAGGACCATCTGGTGACACCTCCCATATGTTACATTCAGAGATTCAGCTTATGCCCTCGGGGGGCGGTGTAAGAAGTCTGTCTCTGATGCCAATATGTCTGCTGGCCACACATTCCCTTGATCTTATCATTATCACAATACAGTTGGTACAATGGTAGAATAGCGACCGGGAGTGAGAGATTGGGAACCATTCAAGTCAACAGACGTGCTAATTCAATCACAACAGGACGGCCAATACACTATGGCCTAATTGATAGGTGTTACAAGGACTGACTACATCCGTCTTGGTATGTATATTCAACACTACTGATCAAAGCTTCGAAAACAAATAAGAAGCAGCCTCTGGAAAGGTTCGTGGTTCATTCTGACTCTGCTGAATCCAAGGTGTCATTCGTGCGCTTTGTCACTGCCGGTATTGGAAATAAACTTTGTACTTTTTCATCACGTTCGAGAGACGTCCTTTTTTCCTTACAGCGGTATTGAGTCCCACAGTACAGACACATAAGATTCAAGCCTCTTATATTATAGGTGACTTAGGTGCATTAACTGTCTTAACAACTACTTGTATTTTTTTTTTTTTTCCCCATAGATTGCGTTGTTGCCGTTCTCGTTGTTAGTGTTAATTAGTTTAACCATCAGGGTCCAAGTTGAACTATGCGGTTGTTCCCTGCACTTGGACCGGTACTTCTCTCTAGGGTTTCGTCATACTTGTTCCTGGTTATGGTTATACACTTTGTTGTATGTCGCTCTGGATAAGAGCGTCTGCCAAATGCCTGTAATGTAATGTAATGTTATCCCAGAACCCATTCGAATCTTGCATGCGAGTTCCAACAGTAATTTCAATTTGATAGATCAGGGAGATATTTACATGGATGTAATATCTGTATATTTTCTGTGGATGGATATTTCTTTCGCCTTGTGAAACTGTGCCACTTTTAAGATGCAAGATAAATTTCTGTGTAATCAAAGTATTAATTAAGTATTATATCATATTCTGGGTAATGTGTCATCACAGACGTGACTGAATCGCAACAATAATTAGTAATTCATGACAATTGCAATATACCGCAGACACTTACACTTTGCTATGCATTCAATGCGCTTCCTTCTGACCACTTTTACATTTCTGAAATGGTTCAGCTGCTGTGACATTCTGCTACTCCACAAATTTTCTATTTCCACCAAACAATATGGCCCGTCTGGCCTCCTCCTCAGTAATGAAGAATGTTTCTGTTTTTCTTCTTTAATCAAAATTCTGTTCGCTGCTTGTTGCTTCCAGTTGCGTTCAGGAAAGACAGAGACTTAATCGAATTTGATGGTGAAGGACAGTTTAACTCTTTAATACGTGGTTACAGATCTGCGTGGTCTTACAAGCGTCTCCGATCTAACACCACTATCATTGAGAGATGGAACATCTCAAGTACAATCTCTAAACAAATGGTGTCTGGCCAGGAGGAAAGGTCACATCAATGTCATAATTCACTCCTGCCCTGGTTCCTGTCCCTGGCCATCTGTGACTCTTCACATATTATAATTTCTATTCACCCAGGGTTGCCTTCTTATGGCTCTCGGCACCTAAATCTCGGGGGAGAGCTTGCATTTTAAAAGGGGTACTCAACACCCAGACAAAAACAGAATGGGTGTGGGACTCTGAAAACTGTAATGAAGACACATTTACTTTCTTTTACTTTTTCTTTTTAAGTTTCTCTCTTTTACTTTGCAGTCTGACTTCTCCATTCTCCCTGAGAGTTCACTGGCATGTAAAGCTGATTTGTAAGCATATCATATTCACAATTGGTGTTCCATTAACCATTTATGGTAAATTGTAGGAGTTAATGGGGGGGGGGGAGATGCACAGCATTTTAGTACGAAATCTACAGAGCTTTATAAACAAGGCCCCTGGTCTGGGCACACCATATTACGCTGCCCAACCAATGTTGATGCAGATAGGTTTACTGCACACCACAAAACTACCAACCCATTGAAAAATATTCTGTTTGTGAGAGACAAAACTAGCAATTCCATATGACCTCAAGGGCGTTTTCACTTGCATTGTCATCAAAATAGTGCCCCTTGTCTTCATATTGTAACTTAATACAGCCTCTTTTTTCACTCTGAGCTGTATGTTTTGATGAAGGTTGGTCCATCAAATTAATCTGTCTGTCAACAAATTCATTATTTTCTTGACAATTGGCATCTGAAAATAAGTAGCAAATTAATTATTACTGAAGCATTCAGTAAGTTAAGTTTTTGAATTTGATGCTGCTTCTGTTCTGGATTCAGAACATTAAATGAGGGCACTAGCAGTCGGAATGATTCAGAAATCACACTATTTTAAAAAGAAAGTCTGAAAATATGTTGTCAATCATCTACATTATTAATGACATAATACTCACATGGCCTTCCTGCAGTTCTTGACTACTGGTACCAGTCTCTGATAACCTACTGATGATGTTTTGTAGGCCTTTAAGTCAAACTCAGCCAGGAACTCCTCTGACATCAGTAACACAAAGGCCAGAGCTGAACACTGGTCTGGTTCCAGCTTTTTATCTGAGAGTTTTCCTGATCTCTGTGAATTCTGGATTTCCTCCACTAGAGTTTTTTCATTTAGCTCATGTAGACAGTGGAACAGATTGATGATCCTCTCTGCTGAAGATTCCTCTCGGATCCTCTTCTTAATGTACTGGACTGTTTTCTCAATGCTCTCTGATCTGCTTTCTGTCTGTGCTTGTAGGTATGGTACAGGTGATCTGCTTCCTGTCTGCATCAGTAATCCTTCTAAGAGAGTCTGAATGGACTCCAGAGAGAGGCCAAGAAGGAATCGGAGGAAAAGGTCCAGGTGTCCATTCATACTCTCTAAGGCCTGATCCACAGCACTCCTCTCTAACTCAGACAGCTGCACACTGTCACTGCGAGGTTTTGACTCTTCTGCTCTGAGTACATTTCTGTTCTCATTTACACACGAATGAAACACAAACAAGGCAGCAAGATACTCCTGAATGCTCAGATGCACAAAGCAGTAGACCTTCTCCTGACCCAACCCACACTCCTCTTTAAAGATCTCTGTGCACACCCCAGAATACAGTGAAGCTTCACTGACATCAATGCCACTCTTTCTCAGGTCGTCTTCATAGAATATCAGATTGCCCTTTTCCAGCTGTGTAAAAGCCAGCTGCCCCAGTTTTAAGATGATTTCTGTATCTGATGCTGACAGTTTCTTTGGGTTAGTTTCATCAGCACCATGATACTTTTGATTCTTCATATTAGTCTGAATAAGCAGGAAGTGTGTGTACATCGCAGTAAGAGTATTGGGCAGATCTCCACTCTCTACTTTACCCAACATTGTCTCCAGAACAGTAGCAGAAATCCAGCAGAAGACTGGTATGTGACACATGATGTAGAGGCTCCTAGATGACTTTATGTGTGAGATAATTCTGTTGGCCTGGTGCTGATCTCTGATTTTCTTCCTGAAGTATTCCTCCTTTTGGGGGTCATTGAACCCTCGTACCTCTGTCACTCGGTGGACGCACTCAGGAGGTATCTGATTGGCTGCTGCTGGTCGGGAGGTGATCCAGATGAGAGCAGAGGGAAGCAGATTCCCCTTAATGAGGTTGGTCAGCAGCACATCCACTGATGATGACTCTGTTATATCACAGAAGATCTTATTGCTTTGGAAATCTAGAGGAAGTCGACATTCATCAAGGCCATCAAAGATAAACACAACTTTGACTTCATCGCCTTCAAAACTTTTGATATCTTTCAGTTGTGGAAAGTAGTGCTGCAGAAGTTGCATCAGACTGAATTCACTTTCCTTCTTCAAATTCAGATCCCGGAAAGGAAGAGTGAAGATGAAATCAACGTCCTGATTGGCTTTTCCTTCTGCCCAGTCCAGAATGAATTTCTGCACAGAGACTGTTTTCCCAATGCCAGCGATGCCCTTTGTAAGCACAGTTCTGGGTTTCTCTTGTCCAGGTAAAGGTTTAAAGATGTCATTGCAGAGGATTGCAGTCTCCTGTGTGGTTTGTCTCTTGGATGCTATCTCAATCTGTCTGATCTCATGTTCATTATTGACCCCCCCACTTCCCCCCTCTGTGATGTAGAGCTCTGTATAGACCTTATTCAGGTGGATGAAGTGGCCGTGCTTTGCTAAACCTTCGGAAATGCATTTAAACTTCCTCTTCAGATGAGTTTTCAGTGCCGGCTGGGCTCTTTTTATGAATTCATCTGAAGAAAGGAAATAAATTATGTTTACAATGAGATAAACATTTTCATTCATTCAATTACAGATTTTAAGAAAAAACAGTAAATAGAATATTAATGCATTCAGTTTTCACAGTATTTTACACACATCAGTGTTACATTTCTCTAACACTATGTTACACACCTCACACAGTCATACACACCTCTCTCACAATGTTACACACCTCTCTCATTGTGTTACACACCTCTCACACAGTATTACATATTTCTCAATTACAACCCCAATTCCAAAAAAGTTGGGACGGTAATGCAAATAAAAACAGAAAGCAGTAATTTGTAAATTTACTTTGACTTGTATTCAAACAAAAACAGTATAAAGACAAGGTATTTCATGTTTTACCTAATCAAATTGATTTTGAAGATATATGTTTATTATAAAACTTGCATGCATGCAACACGCTCCAAAAAAGTTTGGACAGTCGAGTGTTTACCACTGTGTAACATCACTATTTTTTAAATAAGTTTTTAAATTAAGTTTAGCAAGCGGGATTTTCCCCCATTCTTCCATTATGCAGGTCTTCAGCTGCACAATTGTACGGGGCCTTTGTTGCCATATTTTGCGCTTCATAATGCGCCACACATTCTCAATTGGAGACAGATCAGGCAGGCCAATCTAGCACCCGCACTCTCTGTTTATGCAGCCATGCACTTGTAATCCGGGCTTGCGGCCTTGCCCTTTACGCACTGAGATTTGACCGGATTCCTTGAATCTTTTAATTATATTGTGTACTGTGAGAGTGAAATGCCCAAAATCCTACCGATTTGTCTTTGGGGAACATCTGTTGGCAAATTGGCGAGCTTGGACCCATCCTTGCTCTTGAAGGACTAAGCCTTTCTTGGAGGCTCCTTATATACCATGACACGATTGTGTAACAAGTGTTTCGGTATTAACGCCGCTACTGGAAGGAGTGAAATCAGGTAATGTATGGACCAGGCAATCAGAAGATAACAGATTCGTGTCAAGAGAGATGTTTGCACAACAAGAATGAAATCACACAGAAGCATGCGTGTGATATATATATATTTCAAAGATAAGAGAATGGTTGTTTTATGTGTGTTCACTGTTTTATTTCTCTGTTACCTTTTGGTTTTATTTTCTTAGAAAAGTAGAATAAAATGAACAACAATAGCTGACATGTACAATGACCCAAAAATAAAAATAAAATGACCCCCAAAATGGTACTTATCAATACCTTTTACTTTTGTTTTGTATTTATACTCTTCCTGGTTCCACTAGCTTTTTTAGCTAATTTTCTTATTATTATGTTTACTCTGCACTTTCAGTATTATTTTAATGTATGTTGGTCTATTACTATTATAGTTATTGGTTCTAGTATAATTTACTGTTTATTAGGCTATAGAACTCTCACTCTGAAACCAGGGCTTTTATTTTGACACTAAGACTTATTTAAGACTCTTTAAAGTACCAGTGTAAATTAAACTCATCACAATAAAACCAATCAATAAATAAATTTGGCAAAACCTATAAAACACCGTAAGTCCGATTGGTCCGAAACTGCCCATGCATGTGTATGGTGCATGTCTTCCTATAGGGTGTTAACAGCTAAGAGATCCATTGCAAAATGGCGGAGGAACTGGTATTTAAAAAAAAAAAAAAAATTTGGCCACATATTTCACATGTTTATAACTTTTTACAACAATAATCTAGGGACTTGAAACGGACTTGGTTTGAAGAGGGCACTTCCATGTTGTACCATGTCGAAGCAGTTGCAGATATCTCACAAAACAAGGAAATTACAGCCATTTGAAATTTTGGCGGGAAGCTAATGGTAATGGTAATATAATGCAAATTTCAAGTGCTTATAACTTTTTAAAACAATAATCTAGGGACTTGAAACAGACTGGGCATGAAGAGAACACTACCATGTTGTACCATATCGAAGCAGTTGCAGATATCTCAAGAAACATGGAAATTACAGGCATTTGAAATTTTGGCAGGAAGCTAATGCTAATATAACACTTTAAAACTCATCTTCTCATGAACGTTTTACTTGATTATGTCACCATTGCACATGTGTAGTCTTGGGTATTCTCTCCATCAAGGGTGAGAAGGACAAGTCGTTTCGTTAAAAATTGCGTGATTTGTGGTGTGACAAAGTTAGCACTTTATGCTAATGCACATTCATATTTCAAAGTAATGTTTCTCATGAACCGGAAGTTGGATCGTCTCACGCACAAGTATGTAGATCGTCCAAAATTTTGAAATCTATGCCGCTTGGACTCTTTTCTCCTTTGCCTTGTATTTATCCGGATTGGACATCTTCGTAGGGCCCCGCTTCGCTGCTTGCAGCTATATTTATAAATCTGTTTTCTTTTATCACTATTTCGGATGACGATATCTTATTTATTTGTTACTGGTTAGTTACAAAATATATATATACATATATTGTTTCAGTATCTGTTCAACTTTGTGCCATGCAACCCTGGGTTACAATTGCCTCACCTGTTTAACATCACCTTGTTATTTTAACTTGTCACATTGTTATTAGTCCTAAATTGCCTCTGTCCAGACTTTTTTGTTGCAGGTATAAATTTCATTACAAATGTATATTCTTTTTAAAATGAAGTTGATTAGGTAAAAAATACCTGAAATACCTTGTCTTCATACTGTTTTTGTTTGAATACAAGTCAAAGTAAATTTACAAATTACTGCTTTCTGTTTTTATTTGAATTTGATTTACCGTCCCAACTTTTTTGGAATTAGGGTTGTATAATCAATCACAAACAAAACAAATCAGCAAGAAAATGCAGATTGTTGCTTTTGTACAATAAAGATGAAGAAAAGAAATATTTAAAAATTGAAAATGGGCTGAATTGTCCATTTATATTTGTTTTATAAGGTTCATGTTGTGGACGTGTCCTTGTGGTAAATACTGTAATTTCAGCTCTGATAGTAATTTTAAAATCTAATATTTAGCCCAGGATACAAACTCAAGGCACTCCAATGGATGGGTCAGTTGTTCAGTTAGTGGCTTCTGAGCACAAGGTTCCTGCTTTGAATCCCCTTTGGCTATATTTAAATTTAAATGCTTCTGTGTACATGTTGTTTGTGACGTTTTCTGTCTGTAAGATTGTCAGTGTAAATAACTATTAGGAAAGTGTAGATGCTATGAATCAGTATTCTAATGGACACACCGTAGCAATGAGAAAGAACTCTTACTGTGCTGCTCATCTCTCTCCAGCGAGTCGGCAAGATCCTTCTGCTTAATGTTCCTCAGGATGTGGACTGTGATCTTCAAAGACCTCTCATTGCCACAGGTCTCCAGCAACTTCTCAACTATGTACAGGACCTCAGGATCCTCCGGCTCTCTCTCAATGCATTCTGGGTAATCAGCAATTTTATGACTCTTGAACAATTCCTTCATCTTCATAAACATATCCAGCATTGAAGGAACTTCAGACAGACTCTGAAAGCATTCTGGGCAATCCTGACTCAGATGACTCCGAAACAGTTCAAACTTTTCATCCAGCTTCATCAAAGTGCGCAGAAGAGACTGAAATAAACACATGAAGAGGTGTGCTGTATCAGAGTGTGAAACAAACACATAAAGAGGTGTGCTGTATCAGTGTGAAATAAACACATGAAGAGGTGTGCTGTATCAGTGTGAAATAAACACATGAAGTGGTGTGCAGCCTTTGTTTCTGATTGATGGTTTTTCAGAGACACTACTTGTGATAAATCCTGGGGTTCTGTATAATAATGGTGTTGCTCTGCGTAATACATTTAGTAAATGCGAACGACGAGCGGTGTGCTTTCTGTTTAAAAGTCTCTGTTAGGACTCTTCCTCTCCTGCTGTGTGTGGGACCTGCAAATGGAATCTGGACTTTGTGTGAGTGAGGACCAGGTAGCACTCCAGAACATGAGACGTTATGTTCTGTCTTTTGAGAGGTTAAATGTAGCACGTTAGCATTAGCGCTAATGCTTCCTTTGCACAGCTAGGAGCTTCACTTCCTGTTTCCACTCCTGTTTCCCTTCCCCACAAATATTTCCAATTTTTAAAACCAGGGAAATATTTTCCCCTCTTGGTCCCAAACAAATGACAAAAAATTAATAAAGCATGTGTAAAATGTTTTGTGTTAGTGTGATGTTACACTATACAAAGATAAGTCTAATATTTGGCAAAGGAACAATATCTTATCATAATTAAGTGAAATATTAGGCACTTCTGAATGTATGAAAATGTTTAAAAATGAAGTTTGAATTCATTTATAGGATTAAGAAAACACATAATAGCCTAATGTAAAAAAACAAAAGAAATAGAAAAAGAAGATCATAAACCTGTTTTGGGAAAGATGATTTCTCTGAACTCAACTCTTCTGAAGAGCTGTACTCCAGTGACTGCTCTACCCTGTAAACAAAACGGTTAAAATCATCCTCTTACTGCAGCTCTAACTCACAGCACATGGAGACAGAGATTCCAGTTAAACTCATCCTCTTACTGCAGCTCTAACTCACAGCACATGGAGACAGAGCTTCCAGTGAAACTCATCCTCTTACTGCAGCTCTAACTCACAGCACATGGAGACAGAGCTTCCAGTTAAACTCATCCTCTTACTACAGCTCTAACTCACAGCACATGGAGACAGAGCTTCCAGTTAAACCCATCCTCTTACTGCAGCTCTTCCTCACAGCACATGGATACCATGCTTCCAGTTAAACTCATCCTCTTACTGCAGCTCTAACTCACAGCATATCTGAATATGACAATTCATCCACCTACACCTGAACGGTTCCAGTGACATTGAAGTACATGTGGTGTGGGGATGGCTGGTTTAAGCAGCCACACCTGCTCTGGGTCAAGCTAATTAGACCTGACCAATTGGATAATTGGTTAAGAATTAGATAATTGGCCAGGCTAATTGGACCCAGGAGCAGGAGTGGCTGCACCTGTGCGTAGTGAGGTAATCACTGCGCACAGGTTAAATCTGCCATCCCCACTCACACGGGGAGCTCTCTGTCATGACAGGGTTTAAGATCTGCTCACTTGGCTGTAACATCTTGCCAAACCCTCGTCAATAAATCGGGACTGTTGGAACATCATCTCCCTGTGTCTCTGTGCTGGAGGGCCCCAAGGAAAGCCACTTCGGTGGCCTGTGGCAGGCGTGTTTGCCACAGTACAATTAAGTAGTTATTTCAAAATGAACCTGTTTACTTACATTTGATCACCTGTGAACTGTTTGCTGAACGTGACTGGTTGATCCATTGAATGATCACTCTTCATAGATAGACAGCTGGGTAAAGATGACCCTACTCTTTCTACTTGGGCCCTGTGAACAAAATATTGAGACAGAGCTTCCAGTTAAACCCATCCTCTTACTGCAGCTCTAACTCACAGCACATGGAGACAGAGCTTCCAGTTAAACTCATCCTCTTACTGCAGCTCTAACTCACAGCATATCTGAATATGACACAATTCATCCACCTACACCTGAACGGTTCCAGTGACATTAAAGTACAATTAAGTAGTTATTTCAAAATGAACCTGTTTACTTACATTTGATCACCTGTGAATTGTTTGCTGAACGTGACAGGTTGATCCATTGAATGATCACTCTTCATAGACAGACAGCTGGGTAAAGATGACCCTGCTCTTTCTACTTGGGCCCTGTGAAGAAAAATATTGAGACAGAGCTTCCAGTTAAACCCATCCTCTTACTGCAGCTCTTCCTCACAGCACATGGATACCATGCTTCCAGTTAAACTCATCCTCTTACTGCAGCTCTAACTCACAGCACATGGAGACAGAGTATCCAGTTTAACTCATCCTCTTACTGCAGCTCTAACTCACAGCATATCTGAATATGACACAATTCATCCACCTACACCTGAACGGTTCCAGTGACATAAAAGTACATGTGGTGTGGGGATGGCTGGTTTAAGCAGCCACACCTGCTCTGGGTCAAGCTAATTAGACCTGACCAATTGGATAATTGGTTAAGAATTAGATAATTGGCCAGGCTAATTGGACCCAGGAGCAGGAGTGGCTGCACCTGATTGTGTGCCTGTGTCTGCTCCCAGGCTGGCTCAACACAGCACCTAGTGAGGTAATCACTGCGCACAGGTTAAATCTGCCATCCCCACTCACACGGGGAGCTCTCTGTCATGACAGGGTTTAAGATCTGCTCACTTGGCTGTAACATCTTGCCAAACCCTCGTCAATAAATCGGGACTGTTGGAACATCATCTCCCTGTGTCTCTGTGCTGGAGGGCCCCAAGGAAAGCCACTTCGGTGGCCTGTGGCAGGCGTGTTTGCCACAGCACAATTAAGTAGTTATTTCAAAATGAACCTGTTTACTTACATTTGATCACCTGTGAATTGTTTGCTGAACGTGACTGGTTGATCCATTGAATGATCACTCTTCATAGACAGACAGCTGGGTAAAGATGACCCTGCTCTTTCTACTTGGGCCCTGTGAAGAAAAATATTGAGACAGAGCTTCCAGTTAAACCCATCCTCTTACTGCAGCTCTTCCTCATAGCACATGGATACCATGCTTCCAGTTAAACTCATCCTCTTACTGCAGCTCTAACTCACAGCACATGGAGACAGAGCATCCAGTTAAACTCATCCTCTTACTACAGCTCTAACTCATATCACATTAAATATCTGTTTCATGCAATACCTTTTCCTCTCAGTGCTGAGGGTTCCCTTTTTGGTCTCTGGCTCCCCTGAGAGACTCATTTTAGAAACAGCGCCCCCTACCTCAGGAGACTGGAACACATCAGACCAGTTTAGATTGCAAGTGGGGTTTAACCCAAATTAGCTAACCTGTAAACACACAAAATGAGAACATGTTGAACACACAGACACAGTTATACACACAGCGACACACACATACACTCTATACTTTACTGTCGACTGGAAGAAATATGTAATTTAAATAGGCCCCAAACATGTACAATACAGTCCCATCCAACGTTTTCACACTTGATAATGATGAATGATTTCATTATTTAAATGATGCCAGTGCTATGATATACATTGATTGTCCAACAAGCTGAACATATTTTATTAATCATTCAATTGAATCAACCAAAATTACACATTTCTCAGATTATACATTCACATTTATTTCCAGAAAGTAGGCATCACAAGTACTGGCACCCCTCTATTCAGTACTTTGTTCACCCTCTCCTTTCTAATCTTTCCATGTCCTTAATATCCTTTGTTCTGTGCTTATGGACTATCCTGTTCAGTTCAAACCACAGATTTTCAATGGAATATTTAGGTGTGGCAATAATTTAGACAACTAATTGTACAAACATTAAAATTCAGATTATTACTTCCCTATAAAACTTTTTCTTTGAGCAATTTTCTTTTTTTCTTTATTAAAGATGGCTCATTGCGTTTATTTTATTTTTATTTTTTCCCCATTGATTTAACAGTTAATCCAGTGTCATGCATTTTTGAGATTTGCTCTCAACTGGGAAACTGAAATTCACAATGACAAAGTAATGAAAATATGGAGAAAATGTTGCTGAATAATTTTTTTACACACTGAGAGCAACATTAAACTTGAAGGTGACAATGTTGGATCTTCTAGCTTTGTAACAGAAATGAACACACATTTACAGTGCGCTAGAGATTTATCAGGACCCTTGGTAAATATGATCAAAAAAGGCTTTAACTTAGGTAAAATTACGCAAATAAAAAACTTAAAAAAACAAAAACAAAACATTTTTCTTAAAAATACGTTTCACAATCATTGGCACCCCTAGAAATCCTTATGAACAAAATCTGATTGTATATTCCCATTCATATTTAACTTAAGCACACCCGAGTCTTGAGGAACTCTTAAGTGGTCATCCATGACTTTCCATTTCATTGGGGAATACACGCAAGCCAAACCCCCTCAGTGTGGGCAAGATCAGAGAATACGCAACTGCAATGAGCCAAAAAGTTGTTGATCATCATAAATCAGGCAATGGCTATAAAAAAGGTAAATGTCTGAAAATACCTGCCTCCACAGGTATATAATAAATAATAATTAAGAAGTTTAAAACAACTGGTGCTGTGTTGAGCCAGCCTGGGAGCGGACACAGGCACACAATCAGGAGGCTGATTCAAGAGGCAAAAGTTTCTCCAGGGATCACAGTTGGAAAATTTCTGAAGTTGTTTGCATTCAAGTCTCCAACTGTACAATTAGAGATGAACTCCATGCTAACAAGCATGGAGGGCTAGCCAGAAGAAAGCCTTTGCTATCATCAAACCACTTTAGCACCTGGAGTTTGCTAAAGTCACTCTGACTGGAATTGGGTCAGATTACATTACATTACATTACATTACATTCATTTGGCAGACGCTTTTATCCAAAGCGACGTACAAGAAGTGCATTTTCATGATCGTAGACAACTGCTGAACACGGGTTCAGTAAGGTACAATTACTTATTTTGTACAGCTATTTCTAGCTGAGAACAATGAACACTATCCTGGTCTAACATCTGCAAAGCCAAACTAGGCAGAAGATTAAGCTAGAGTATTAGGACAAATACAATTTACCAAGAAGTGCAGGGATGGGGCAACATGTAACAAGTGACAAGGAAAAAAGGGTTTTTTTATTTTTTATTTTTTATTTTTTTAATATGTATATATATATATATATATATATACATATATATATATATATATATATATATATATACACACAGCATGGTGGTGGTTATTCTAGGTATAGTCTGAAGAGATGAGTCTTCAGGCCACGGCGGAAGATGGATAGTGAGGGGGAGGTTCGGAGAGGGACGGGGAGTTCGTTCCACCACTGGGGAGCTAGGGTGGAGAAGCTCTGTGATCCCTTTGGGCGGGTGGGAGGGGTTACAAGACGCCCTGCTGCTGCAGAGCGGAGTGGTCGAGCAGGCACATAGAATTGAGTCATGTCCTGCAAGTAGATGGGGGCTGTCCTGTTGGCGGCAGTGTAGGCAAGGGTCAGGGCTTTGAATCGGAGTCAGGGCTTTGAATCAGATAGTCAGATGAAACCAAAATAGAGCTTTCCGGCAAACCAGAGGTGGGTTTGTGTAAAAAGAGGCATGAACATGCAGAAAAGAACCCAATCCCCACTGTGAAGGCTGTGCGGCTGACTTACTTCCAGGCTGTGGGCACCTTATTAGGGTACATGGCATCATGGACTCCATCAGATACCAGGAGATTTTTAGATTTAAGTATGGCTGTCTCTACCAGCAGGCTAAAATTGGGTCAGGGTTGGATCTTCCTGCAGCACAATGATCCAAACCATACCTCCAAATGCACACAAAAAAGGGTTCACTGACCACAGAATCAAGCTTTGGCCATCCCAGCCCCCTGACCTAAACCCCATAGAAAACTGTGGGGAGAGCTGAAGAGGAGAGTCCACAAGTGAGGACCAAAATAGCTGCCACATGACGTTAACTCTGTTACGTCAAAATATTTTCTGTGTTATTTGCCAAGTAACCTTATATCTTCATCTGTGCCTGGAGAGTGATTAGTTCAGTGTAAATAAATTTTAGAGTTTAAAAGTAATTTAATAATTTAATTTGGCCAGGGTAAATTCATAGTTTTGAATGGACTTCAATGGGGAAATTTGCTTTTTGCCACCAGAGGCTTACTAAACTGTAATACCTCGAGTAACCACTGGACTTTATGAGCTTTTTTTTTTTTTCCAAATACATAAATTAACTGCTTTTTTTATTGCAACAAGTAATATACAACAGTCAGACATCATAGAATTATACAATTTCTGTAAAAATCTATACAGTACAATTCAATCAATTTGTGCAAATATACACATACATACATTATCTCAGAAATCTGAAAATAATAACATAAAAATAATAATAATAAATAAATAAAATAAATTTAAAAAAATAAAAAAAGAAATTAATGACACCTTGTGAATAACTCTTCATAAAACAATATTGTTTTATTACTTTTCTTATTATTTACTAACCTAAGACATTGTAATTGTGATTGTAAGTCAAGTAAAAATGCTTTTATATTTGGGTAAGACTTGGAGAATTTTGAATTTTTTACGGATATGACATTTTCCTAATAAAATGATCAAATAAATTATGAATTCCAGGCCTAATAATTTGTGTTGGAAGCCACCAATTATATCTTTCTCACCCAATTTAATAATATGCCCAGTTTCGCTAAGAATGAAAGATTCTATTTCACTCCAGAATTTTGTGGTTTTTGAACAAGGGAAAAATAAATGTAGAGTTTCAGTGTCAGTTCTAAAAAATCCACATTTATCTTCAATATCAGTGAATTTAGATATTATTAAATTAGAAGGATATATATTATGCAGTATTTTAAAATGAATCTCTTTAATTTTCTTTGAGATGCAAAATTTAAAAGGGTAAAGCCATGACCTTTTCCAATCAATGTCCTTTATCTGTGAATTCCAAAATGATTTACCTCTTGGTGAGGTCCATTTTTTATATTGAAGAATGTGTCTTATATGTTTATTTGAGCATTTCTTATCTATAATGCATATGTTACCGATCATCAACTTAGGTTCTACTCTGCTAATATCCTGGTATAACATCTCATTACCTCTCATTAGTTGAATTAATCCAGAGGGAATGGCATTAACTACAGAACTAAATTCTCTATAAGTGATAGGAAAGGCTTTACCCCTGCTGTCTATGATATCAGCAACATAAATGATTTCTTTGTCAATCAAGTTTCACTTATAAATGCTTTTCGACTTTATAGTGGTGTTACAGTTATTCCAAATAGGGAGAGAAATTGTGTACAAAGCACAGTTTCCAGGACATAAGCGCCTGTTGGTGGAATCGCGAGACTTGCAAGGCAATTTGGAAATGTCATAACTGCAACCCATTAGAAATTTTAGACCTCCTATTTTTTATGAAAATGTTAAAAGGAATAAAAACCACAAAGATTCTGGCGATGTTAAACAATTCTTTAGCCACTTAATTTTAAATGCATGGTTTAAATCTATGAAATCCAATAACTCAAGCCCCCCTTCTGACTTTTTCAAATGGTGGTGTTTGTTTTTCCAAGTAAAATTGACAAATAAACTATTAATCTCTTTACAGGTAGGGTTATCTACATCAAGTGACAGAGCAGGATAGACAAGCCTGGAGACACCTTCTGCTTTTGTTAAAAGAATTCTTCCTAAAATCAACAAACCTCTCTGCAGCCATAAGTTTAGAATAGTCTCAGTTTTTTTAATCTTACTAGGAAAGTTGAGCTGCTGTGTTTTTTGTTTTTACTAATAGTAATGCCAAGATACTTAATGCTCTGTTTAACTGGTATGTTACACAAAATACTGTCCGTAGTGTCATACAGACACAGTATTTCACATTTTTTTGTGTTTAGTTTCAGGCCTGATGCAAGAGAGAACATTTCAACCATTTGCAAAGCTTTTGGTAATTCTGACTTATTTTTAAGAAATAGTACAGTATCATCTGCTAACTGAGTAATTTTGATTTCTCTTTCAAAGATGGTTAAGCCATGAACATTTGGGATTATTTATAAGATGCAATAACATTAGTTCTGCTACAATTAAAAATAAAAAGCATGAAATTGGACAACCTTGACGAACACCTCTACTAATGTTGTGTCATGGTTCTATGTTCGTCTGCATTTCCTTTTTTGGGTCGCCAGATGGCGACACTTCAGTTTGTAGTTCTGTTCCCTTTCCGTTTAATTGTATTATTGTTTTCAATTATTCAATTATTGTTTTTTGGTTATGTCTCGTTTTCCCTTCCCTCTCTGTGGTCCGATTGTGCATTGTGCCCTCCTGTGTCTCGTTAGTGTCGTGTCTATTTAAGTTCTTTGCTTCGGTTGCCTGACTCGGTTGCTGGTTCCTTGTGTTTCCGCATGTGTTTTCACGTGTGTTTCCGCATGTGTTTTCACGTGTGTTTCTGCATGTTTTTCTGCCTCTGTGTTTTCCGCCTGTGAGTTCCGGCCCTGCCCCAGTTTCTGTTCTGCATGTTTTTCTTTTTGGATTTTTTTGGATTCTCCTGTTTTCTTTTTTGAAGAACTTCTTTGTGTTTTTCAAGAGTTGCCCTGCGAGGCCCTTTGTTCCCTGCTTTTTGTTACCTGCATTGGAAATTAAAGTCTTTGTTTTAGATTCATTTGGAGTTCCTGAGTTTTCCCCTCTCTGCATTTGGGTCCATTTCCTCGAAAGCTCTGACATGTTGAACCTGTTTGAAATATTTAGAAAAAGTATAACAGAACTATTTATGTCATGATAAAACATTTCAATGGTTGAAATAAAGTTTTCACCAAAACCAAAGATCTGCAGAGCTTTCATTTTTAAAGAATGTTCTATAGAGTCAAATGCTTTGTAAAAGTCCAAAAAAGCATTAGAGAATTTGAATCAATCATGTCTAGTATTAGATCTCATCGATTATTCAATCTAATAGAGTTTATGAGTCTTTTTGCCATATATCCGGTCTGAGTTTCATTCATAATTTTGTCAAATCCTTTTTTTAATCTTTTAGCATATACTTGCGATGAGAGCTTGTAATCTATGTTTAATAATGACAGAGGTTGCCAATTTTCTATTGATAAAAGGTCTTTTTCTGGCTTAGGCAGTAGTAAGAAAAGCCCTCGTTCGGAGCTATCTTTTTTACAGACTGCTGAAAGCTAAAGAAAAGAGAAGCAAATGAATCGCGGAAATTCACAGAAACAAGTGGAATCCAGGCATCGAAACGTGGATTTGCGGTTGTCATTTTGTGTCAGGTATGTTGGATTTTTGGGTAAGATCATACCTTAAGTTACAGTCCCCTCCAAAAGTATTAGAACAGCAAGGTCAATTCCTTTGTTTTTGCTATACACTGAAGACAATTGAGTTTGAGGTCAAAAGATGTACATGAGATGACAGATCCGAATTTCAGCTTTTATTTCCTGGTATTTTTATCTAGATTTGTTAAACAACTTAGAACATATCACCTTTTGTATCAGACAACCCAATTTTTAGGTGAGCAAAAGTATTGGAACATATGACTGACAGGTGTTTCTTGTTGCCCAGATGTGTCCTGTTAGATTGACTGGTTAAACAATAAATAGTTCTGAATGTCTCTTGGTTTTAGCCTTGGGTTTTGCCTGTGAAAACTGCATTTGTGTTATAAAAGATAAACTAACATGAAGACCAGAGAGCTGTCTTTGGGAGAAAAGCAAGCTTAGAAAAGAGGGGAAATCGATCAGAGCCATTGCACAAGCATTGGGGATAGCTTGTACGACAACCTGGAATGTCCTTAAAAAGAAAGAAAACCGCTGGCATCCTGAGCAACAGATATCGAACAGGTCGACCAAGGAAAACAACAGCAGTTGATGACAAAAACATTGTGAAAGCTGTGAAGAAAAACCTCAAAACATCAGTCAGTGACATCACAAACAATCTCCACAGGACAGGGGTGAAGGTATCTCAATCAACTGTTGAAGAAGACTTAGAAAGCAGCAATATAGAGGCTATACCACAAGATGCAAACCACTCATCAGTAGTAAGAATCGGAAGACGAGATTACAATTTGCAAAGTACAGAGATGAGCCACAAAAGTTCTGGTACAAAGTTTTATGGACTGATGAGACCAAGATTAACCTCTACCAAAGTGATGGAAAGGCCAAAGTGTGGAGAAAGAAGGGATCTACTCATGATCCAAAACATATAAGCTCATCTGTGAAGCACGGCGGAGGAAGTGCCATGGCTTGGGCTTGCGTGGCTGCTTCTGGAGTGGGCTCACTAATCTTTATTGATGATGTAACTCATGATGGTAGCAGCAGGATGAATTCAGAAGTCTACAAAAACATTCTGCCAATTTACGGAGAAATGCGTCCAAACTAATTGGGAGGAACTTCATCATTACATTACATTCATTTGGCAGACGCTTTTATCCAAAGCGACGTACAAAAAAGTGCATTTCATGGTCATAGACAACTGCTAAACACGGGTTCAGTAAGGTACAATACTTATTTTGTACAGCTATTTCTAGCCGAGAACAGTGAACACTATTCTGGCCTAACATCTGCACAGCCAACTAGGCAGAAGAATAAGCTACAGAATTAGGACAAATACAAATTACCAAGAGGTGTTGGGATGGGGCAACATGTAACAAGTGACAGAAAAGGGTTTTTTTTTTTTTTTTTTTTTTTTTTATAAAAGAGTGAAATATACAGCGTGGTGGTGGTTAGTCTAGGTATAGTCTGAAGAGATGAGTCTTCAGGCCACGGCGGAAGATGGGTAGTGAGGGGGAGGTTCGGAGAGGGACGGGGAGTTCGTTCCACCACTGGGGAGCTAGGGTGGAGAAGCTCTGTGATCCCTTTGGGCGGGTGGGAGGGGTTACAAGGCGCCCTGCTGCCGCAGAGCGGAGTGGTCGAGCAGGCACATAGAATTGATGGGGGCTGTCCTGTTGGCAGCAGTGTAGGCAAGGGTCAGGGCTTTGAACCGGATCCTGGCAGCGACCGGTAGCCAGTGAAGTGATCGCAGCAGAGGAGTGACGTGGGAGAATTTGGGGAGGTTGTAGATGAGTCGGGCAGCGGCATTCTGAATCATCTGTAGTGGCTGTATGGCACAAGCTGGCAGGCTTGCAAGGAGAGAGTTGCAGTAATCAAGGCGAGAGGTCACCGTAGCCTGGACGAACAGCTGGGTGGAGTGTGTCGTCAGGTATGGTTGAATCCTTCTGATGTTGTACAGAAGGAATCTGCAGGACCGTGATGTTGCCTCGATGTGCTCCTTGAGGTCCAGTTGGTCATCCAGGACCACCCCCAAGCTCTTGGCAGAGTGAGAGGCAGTCACTGTGGTGCCATCAACCGTGATTGAGAGCTCACAAAGTAAGGAGGTCTTGCATGGGAAGAAGAGCAGCTCAGTTTTGTTGAGGTTGAGCTTCAGATGGTGGCTGGCCATCCAGGTGGAGATGTCAGCCAGGCAGGAAGAGATCTTATCATTGACCTGTGTGGCCGAGGGGGGGAAAGAAAAGAAGAGTTGTGTGTCATCTGCATAACAATGATAGGAGAAGCCATGTGAATTAATGACTGAACCAAGAGATCTGGTGTATAAGGAGAACAACAGAGGACCCAGTACAGATCCCTGCGGCACTCCCGTAACAAGTGGATGAGAAGCAGAGGCAGACCCCTTCCAGGTGACCTGGTAAGTCCTATCTGCAAGATAGGAAGCGAACCAAGACAGGGCAGTCCCGGCAATTCCCATCCCAGCCAAGGTGGAGAGGAGTATTTTATGGTTGACCGTGTCAAAAGCTGCAGACAGGTCAAGAAGGATCATGACAGACGAGAGGCGTGAGGCTCTTGCAGTGGCAAGTGCCTCCGTCACAGCTAGGAGTGCAGTCTCTGTTGAGTGCCTGGATCGGAAGCCAGACTGATGAGGGTCTAGCAGGTTGTTCTGATGGAGAAAAGAGGTTAGTTGTTTAAGAACTGCTCGTTCAAGGGATTTGGACAGAAAGGCTAGAAGCGATCCGGGTCGATAATTCGTTACATCGGAGGGGTCTGAGGTCATGCAGCAAGACAATGACCCAAAACACACTGCCAACACAATTTCATTAGGGAGAAAAAGTGGAAGGTTTTAGACTGGCCAAGTCAATCACCAGACCTTGACCCAATTGAGCATGCATTTCACCTCCTGAAGAGGAGATTGAAGGGAAAAACCCTCCGAAACAAACAACAACTGAAAGAGGCTGCAGTAAAACCCTGGAAAAGCATCACAAAAGAAGAATGCAACAGTTTGGTGGTGTCAATGGGTCGCAGGCTTGATGCAGTTATTGCAAGCAAGAGATATGCCACCAAATATTAAGTGTTATTTGCTTTCATTTACTTAAATACTCTCCGTTCCAATACTTTTGCTCACCTAAAAATTAGGTGGTCTGACACCAAAGGTGCTATGTTCTACGTAGTTTAACACATCTAGATGTAAATACCAGGAAATAAAAGCTGAAATTCTGAACTCTTGTCTCATGTTCATCTTTTTATCTCAACCCCAAATGTATTCAGTGTATTGCAAAAACAAAGGAATTGGCCTTGCTGTTCAAATACTTTTGGAGGGGACTGTATGTAGGCTACTGTATTGACTACTCATCAATTCAATATTTAGCATCTCTCATTTATATTCTGTGTAACTGTAAAGTTTTTGTCAGCATTTATTACAAAGCATCCATGATGACGAGCCTTGTGTTCTACAAACAAAGGGGGGATGGTTAGATAGTATTAGCTATCCAAGCATATAAATTAAGGTGTGGGAGGTAAGGTATGGGTATTTTCTCGGTGGGAAAGTGATGTCAATGCATACCCTCTATTGAAATATCTTTTTTGCAATCAGACATGAATTCATTGGAAATTTTTGGTGTAAGATTTTTAATTTGCTCAATAAATGTATTGCAATGCGTTTGACTTGAACAAATCGCCATAAAATTTGCTGACGTATTTTGCGATATCCTTTGGGTCAGAATTGACAATTCCATTTATTCTAAGGGTAGATATATTATTTATTTTCCTATTTCTCTTTTCTAATGCAAAGAAGTAACTAGAATTTCTTTCTCCATCCTCAAGCCATTTTGCCCTTGACCTAACAAATGCTCCCCTAGATTGTTCAGTATAACTTATGTCAATTTCTGCATTAATCTCCTTAAATATAATTAACTCATCTTCTGTTAAATTTTCCTTAGAGTTCAAAATATATAGCCTATTCATCAACTCTTTTTCTTTGGCATGTTTCTGCTTTTTAATTTCCTTACTGCGCTTCATCGCTTGCCGTCTTACATTAAATTTAAACCATTCCCACCTTTGAATATGACTCATGTCTTCATTTTCTAAAATTTCTATTAATTTAACACTTTCTTTGAAAATAATATCACATAGTAGGCTATTATTTAATTTCCAATATCCTCTAATTTTGTTATTCATTTCCTTGGATCCTTTCAACCTAAGAATTATCATTTTATGGTCTGTCATAGGGGCATATTAGTGTACTACCTCAGAAACAAATAGTAAACAACAGGGTGATAATAACCATACATCAATCCTTGACTGAACAGTTTTTTAGCGTTATTCCAAGTGTAATCCTTTGTATTAGGGTTCAAAAAACACCAGAAATCAGAGAATCCAATTTGACTGCATACAAACGTAATTGCCTTAAAACTTCTTTGAATTCTTCTTGGAGGGCTATGATCCATTACGTCAACCGGTGCATCATTAAAGTCATTAAATGAACTTAGCGTTCGTATATTTTTTCTGAAAATGTCTCAATTTCAGCACAAGCTAAGTAAACATATGCCTTGCTTGAGTTAAATCATTGGGACTATATATATTACAGATGATGAAAAACAATTGTTCAACTTCATAATCAGAATAATCCAGCGACCTTCATTAGAAACTGAGCTTTCAATTAGGCTACATCATGAAAATTGTTCAGTAAAATAGCCACTCCTGCTGAGTAGTTTGAGCCATGAGAGAAAAAAGCTTAATCTTCCCATTGAACCTTCCACAGTTTTTCGTCATTACTACAGGAATGCGTCTCTTGTAAAAATATCAATTCAACATTACAACGTCTAGCAAAAATAAAATCGGCTTTCCTTTTTGTAATATCACGTAAACCTCTTACGTTAAAAGAACACAGATTCAAAGCGTCAAAAACAAATTGCACCATAAAATAAAACTCTAGATGTCTGTTAACTTTACAAACAACTGAACTATGAAAGAAAAAATTATATCACTGAACACGGACACCAATTAGAATGCTTCTAATCAACAAACTAGGCACCGTCAACAAACCATGACGTTCTCTTCATCAACATGTCCATGTGTTTAAAAAGTGTTACTTAAGTGCTTAGTCTGTATTCAAAATTAAAAAATTTGCTTTTGCAGTACAGACCAAACATTGCATAATTGAAACGCCCAAAAACAAAAGGTCACTACAATGGTTTGATTTTTATCATTTACTCCCGCTGAGGCAACCACCCTCTGAGGCAGAACCTGCCACCTTAATGCTTTGTAAAATAATGAAAATTATAAATGATGTAATTGAAATCCTATAATATTATACAACTGTAGAATTGAAGAAAACGCAATAACCAATTATTTTGCATAAACATGTCAGCACTCAAATGTGCGTAAGTGTGCTCTTGCGTGTGCGTAGATTCTGTTCTTACCCAAGAACAAATCCCAAATAGGAAAACATTGGTGAATGTCAGAATCTTCATGAAAGCTGAGTAAGTGGGTTTTAAGAAGAAAATTCTTCTTAAGAACGGTTGGTGAATGAGGCCCAATGTTCGAGTCAAAGAAGATCTCACCCAGCAGGAGAGACAGAGAAGAGGCAAACTCTGGCCCCTGGTTTAAGTGGCAAGGAAAGAGAACAGGTTTCCGCGGATCTGAAGCATTTATTGATGGAAAGAAGGTCACCTTCCCGACACTTTAATTGTGCTCTGATAATTGAGGGGTATGTTAGTGTTAGTGTCCTCTGCCGTCTCTTTTCCGATGCTGCAAATTATTTTTGGATCTGGGCTTTTTGTGGGTGTTGCAGGGAAAGTTGTACAGCCCTCTTCTTCAACGGTCATCTCGAGAGATTCTTTAGTTGTTGAACTTTTTGTCTCCTTACAGTCTCTTTTCGGCATTTTGATTTAGCTCGAGAGTCTAGGCTAGGCTACTTGGTGAGAAAGAATGTAGATATCATACCCAGAGGAGACATGCCACAACTATTAGTGTTCTTTGTGCCAAAAAAAAAAAAATCTGCCTGAATTTGATCATCTGGGACAGGTAACTTTGTAATCTGGGACACTTGTATTAGGCTTTAAAAAGCCTAAACCACTTTACTTTATTTATGCCAAGCTCAATATCACCAATTTTTAAAAAGCATTATGAAAAAATGACAAGGACAGAAAGCTGAATATGAAAATGTATATTATTCATAGAAATTTCATTAATTCATATAAACATATAAAAAAGTCATAATATTTTTTCATAAAGAACTAAATAAAGAAAATATCATGAAAAATACTTTCTATCTCTACACGGGATTAACGGATCTACAGTGTTAATTCATTTAAATTCATTTAAAACATTCTATTAAAATTGTATAACATTTTAAAAAATCAACTAAAATTCAAGCAACAGCAAGCAACAATTAGATTAAAGTAATTCATTTGGTTATTCATTTAAATTCTCCATTCTATTAAAATTGAGGCTACTCGGGGAACAAACAGTCCTTGCAGGTGAGAGACCCAAAAAAACGAAGCTGAGGGACGCTACCTGCCTCCACTAACTCCCTGTACTCAGCTATAGCTCCCTTCATTCTAGTCTCACTCCATTGATTTGGCTTCTTCCTACTTCTCTCATTTCCCTCTCTCGCTCTTCCTCGCTCTTTCTGTTGCCCTCTCTTTTCCTGACGCGGTGGTGCCATTGTATTCTGTAATACATTTCATTGAGTTAATTTTAGGTCATGGATATTTTCATATTTTAGCTGACTAATGACTCTCACATGAACAACTACAAAATACTGTGTGTGTGTGTGTGTGTGAGAGAGAGAAGGAACAGGTATGGCAGTGATGAAGAGAGAGAGAGAGAGTGTGAGTGCATGTGTGTACAGAACATTGTCTACCGGCATTAGACTTATAAACCTTAAATAACTATGAATGTAACTTCAGGAAGTCCCTAAATGCATATTTCCCCCATTTGAAGAACTTAAATGACTGTCCCAGATTACCCAAAGCATGCTGTCCCACATTCTCAATCATATTTGTGGGACAACTAAAAAATGTTTGAAAGAAAAAATAACTAAAACACACTTTAATGCATATTTTGTTGCTTGAATAGATCACAAACATAATTTGATAACAATTAGGAACATTGTCTCCTTTATGACAGATTTACATCCTTAACATTAATCTTGTCAGAATCCTACGTCACTGACCTTGTCATGCAATTCCCAGGGTAGCTTCCTGATTGATAAGTGCCCTGCCCCTTTCTGTGACATCACCCCCGTGAAGTCATGTGATTTCAGTAACATGACATCCGTGCTAAACCTATAGTAAAAGTCCTGTTGACTAGATTTTGTTAGAACAGGAAATAAACACACTGGAGTTTAGGTGTCCCACATTACCCAATGGCCCAGATTACCCGAATTCACCCTAAATTCTTGCAGCTAAAGTAGTCGCTAAATTTTATGTTATTGAATTCATAGTACGAATTCAACACGCTTCAATAGGATTTGATGAGAAAGACACGACGCATACGGAAGTCTGTATGTGCAGGCACTTACGATTGAAATGCATCTAAATTGGAGCGATTTGAAACTAGTTCGAGTTGGATTGCAAATAGCTACGTCATATCCAAAGGAAATAATGCCATTAAAATATCAAAAATATACCAATTAACCGTTTATTTGACGTAAAACCTCTGTTCTTATTTTTGTTTTCATCCCAGATGGGATATTTTTTATCCCAAAACTGAAAATATCCTATTTCACCGCGCAAATTTTATTGTCAGTTTTGTTTTACTGAATTAAGCCCACTCCTCCCCAAACCCTTTCACCAGCTTCTATTTGCTCCATCCCATCCCACCCCACAACAGGCTACTTACTCCGTTCTTTTGTTGAGTTTTATTCCTTGTTTTAGTCCCTCTTCGTTCGACACTGTATCTAATGGGTGCGGCTACTTCAGCAACACCCATTGCTAACAAGTGCACAAAATCAAGCACACAGCCACGCAATTTCCATAGACAAACAATGACAGTAGAATGGGTTCTACTGAAGAGCTCAATGACTTGGGATGGGATGCCAGTTTGTAAAATTTCTGTTCTGCTAGAGACGTCCCAGTCAACTGTAAGTCCTGTGTTTGTGAAGTGGAAACATCTAGGAGGAACAACAGCTCAGCCGCAAAACCACACAGAACGCTCACAGAACGGAAATGCGCATAAAAATCATCTGTCCTCGGTGCAACCACTCGCGAGTTCAATTGGTCTGGAATTCACGTTGACACTGTTGATCTCACCTTGTATGAAATGATCGCCTCCAAGCCTTGCAAAGATAACAAGAGTATTTCTCTTTGAGTCACTAACTTGTCTTTGTATTAATTGATACTTGGAAGCTTTTATAGACCTTTCTGAGATGTATCTTGATATTTTATATGACAGATCATTGCTACAATTAAGGGAAAAAACTGAAATGAGTACAAACAGCTGCAGTTTATTTGTAATAAAATGTTTACTCAATGGACTGAGGTTCCAACTTGATAAATCTATTGCCATTATTATGAACAATGTCAAATTGAATTAGTCAAAAAGGCCTTTAAAATACAGCCAGGTCTAATTAAATATAATGACTGAGCACAAAAATCTCATCGGCAGACATGGTGTCAGTGAGCTGTAACCAAAAGAGTACATATTTGGCCTGTAACTGTGTGATTATACATAGTGTACCAGTGCCCCTATTTTTAAAAAATACATATTTTTATGGGCTTTTCAGCTTTATTGGACAGCATAGTGTAGAGAGACAGGAAGAACAGGGGAAGAAAGATGGAAAGACATGCGAAAAGGTCGTGCAGTCGGACTCTAACCGCCAACATCGCGGCTTGTAATGAGCATGTGGACAGTGCTCTACAGGCTGCGCCACGAGACACCCAGTGCCCCCTATTTGTTGATACTGCAGTGGATAGAGTTACACTTGTAAACTTAGATCTCACAGATTGGATTAAATGAGAAAGAATAGAAAGGAGAAGTCATTTATGATTCAGTGGCCCTTAAATCTTTGTGATAGGAGGGAATGATGACTATGCAGTGTAAATGATATACATTTTACAGTGCAGGGGGTAAAAGATGCATACTCTCCTAGGGAATAGTGGGGGTATGCATTTACAGACCATCTGAGTAGTCAATGATTTCTTGTATTCTGAATCTGATTGCAAAATCTGATTTAAGTGACAAATATCATAGCCACTGTGACCATGTACCCCTAATAAAGAAAGAATTATACTAGCTCTGTCTACAGATGTTAAAAAGCCAACACTGAATCTATAAACTTACACAACAGAGGGTCCCTTCAGAATAAGAAACATCAGTGTCCATGTTCCTGCTCCCAAATGAAAACATGCAACAATTTATGATGTCTGCAATATTGACAGTTTGATGATACTCGTAGTGTAACAGTAATACAAGCCAAGCTTGTGATGCTCCGGCCAGAGAAAGCTACTGTAATCCATCTAGTGACAAGCTACTAGAAGGCTAGCTCTCAGCGCTCGTAACAAAAACTTTTGTTGAGTGTCTCTGTAACAGCACAGATATTAGATCACGGTTCCAGCTAGGAAATTCCCAGTCCCATTAAACAAAAACTCAGAAACTGAACTTCAAGTACCACCTAGCGGCAACTGAAAGGAACTACAATCTTATTTTTTTTACCTGTCTGTCTAGAAGCAAAAAACATGAATAATAATTACCTAAATCTCTGTACCAAAGTCCTTATCTATCGAGCAGTCTGCATTACCACCCTGTTATATGGATGTGGTACATGGAAATAAAGGCCCTCCAAACATATTTGGTGGGCCTTTATTCTGAAATTCCACAGTGAAATGTTCTGGAAATGTTTGAGCAGCTACCCGGGGTCCTCTAGAATGTGTCTGAACTGGAATTAGTGACTGGAAAAAGACAGTTTTCTTTTAGTAACTTTTTGAATATAACATCTCGTTTTAGGGCTTAATATTTTCAAGGGGCCTTTATTCTGAAATTCCACAGTGAAAAGTTCTGGAACATTATGTGCAGCTACCTGGGGTCTTGTAGAATGTGTCTGAAGTGGAATTAGTGACTGGAAACAGACAGTTTTCTTTTAGTAATTTTCCTAGTAGAAAGTTAGCAACACTTAGTTTCGATCGTATTAGTATGTACATCTGATTACAATGAATGGTAGCTAGCTGAACTAGATAACATGGCTAGTTTGTATCTAGCAAGGTTGTTCCTTGGTTAATTCAGTCATTACACAGATCGTTTGTTAGGCAGTGCATCAATGACAGGTGATAAGATCAGCAGCATGAATGTGGATGATCACAGTAAAAAGAAAGTATAACTGCAGGTAGCTAATTACTTAACATATTTTTTCTGTTGAAGAGCTGACGTGAATGCATGGGAGACTAACTTTGATGACCGGTGTGTAATTGTCAGTTATATCTGTAGCATCCAAAACTTAATGCCAATGCCGCTTAAATAGTTGAAGATGTTTGAAGATACAGTTAGACACTGAAACAATTTCTGCTTATATAATCCCTGTAAGATATGTGATATTTATACTAAAATACCAAGTTTCCCACAGAAATTTCTGAAACTGTGCTGGGTGAACTCTAAACGCTCTAAAATATTCAAATCAAATCAAAATCAAGTTTAATTGTCACATACACAGTACAATGTATAGTGAAATTATTAGGTGCCTAGCTCCAGAACAAAGCTAACAATTAGATAAATACAATATAATAAAGGTGAATCTAAGAATAGAATAGAAAATAAATCTAGCAATTAGATAAAATAAAATAGAATAAAGTAAAATAGAAAACTGGGGTGGTAAAAGTCCAAATCCTGAGGTGCCTATGAAAGCTCTTGGGCAGGACGCTCACATGCAGTGGAATGGAAATGTTAGAGATGGAGAAGAGATACAAGATGTATGCTGTTGTAGAGAGCACGATCAACTCCATAACTCGCTATCTCCCTGTTTTGTTTTCTAGGATAAAATGATTAGGAGCAGGAGCTGAATAATTTGGATATTTTATATTTCAACCACTATAATGACGAGTGTATTTGTGTGTCCAGTCTGAGGTTTGTCAGCGGCAGTCGTGACAGCCAGGCCCGGATCTAGCACCAACAACAGGAGGGGAAGACCATGGGTGGGGGAACCGACTGGACCTTTACCCTCTCCCTGGACATATTATATAATAAAATGTTTTGTTGAATGCACTTGGTTACCTTGTATATTCTGTGCTATGGACCAAACTTCTTTCTTGGCTTAAATTGAGTAGTTGCTGGCATGATTGATATTTAGATTAGATTCAACTTTATTGTCATTGCACAAAGTACAAGTACTGAGACAACGAAATGCAGTTTAGCATCTAACCAGAAGTGCAAAAGAAGCAGTAAAGTGCTGTGCAGTGTAATGTACATTTGTATTATAAATAGAATAAACAGTAAGGGTAGGTATGAATGTGCTAAAATATATATACAGTATGAACAGTATTAACAGAATGAACAGAGTGGTATGAATACGCTAAGATATATACAGTGTGAACACTAGTATGGACAGGATGAAATGTAAAAGCTAGGAAATGCAGAGTAACAGCTTGAGGTATGATAAGAATACGATGTACACACTATAGATCAGATGTAAACACTATAGACAGTAGTATAAATATGAATCTACTGTCTATAGTGTTTATATCTGATCTAAAGTGTGCACATCGTATTCTTATCTTACCTCGAGCTGCGTGCATGTTTATGTGAATGTCTTAACATAAGATAACATTAGGATGTGAGTAATTATGACCATAGATGCACAAAAAAATATGAATACAGTACAGTATGTATGCATTAATATTTTTCGTATCTGTTCACTATGTTATGGGAACAGTCCCCCTTCCCATCCAAAATTAAACACAGAAAAACTGATGCTGTCTTTCCGCCACTCCACAGAAATGCAATTATATATATTGAATATAAAGCCGCGTTTCCACCGCAGGAACTTTACCCCGGAACTAGGAACCTTTTGAGGAACTCGGTGCGTTTCCACCGCAGGAACTAGGGTCTAAATTTAGTTCCGGGGGCTTTATTTTACCCCCAAAAAGGTTCCTGCTCGGGGGGTAGTACTTTCCAAAAGTACAGGAACCTTTCGGGTGGGGCGCAAGCACTGAAAATTTCTGATTGGTCGACTACTTGCAGTGTTATTTTTTTTTTACTTTCAGCCGCCATGTTTAAAAATCTCCAGCCGCAAACCAATTTATATTCATAATAATTTAAAATCAAACTTGTATGTTATGCGGCGCAGTAGCCTAGTTTTGGTTATAGCCTGCCAACGTCTTGGAATTATAACGTGTGCTCTTCTGTTCTTTTCTTGCTTTAGTATTCGTTTTATAAAATGCTAAGCATTCCTGCTGGGACAGCATATTACGTACCAAAACATTCAAACGGATTAATTCGGTTGCTGAATATTTTCTTCCGGATTTTCTTTGTTAGCCCGTTGTAATTGACTCAAAACGTTTGATACAGTTATGTGAGGTATGCGGTAGTTCTGCGTAATTCACATTGGTGATAGCCTACAGTAAAAGCAAATTGGAAATCACCTTCCGCACTTTTTGTCAGGGTAAAATAAGGTTAATTCTAGTAATCTTCCCTTTAGCTTTTTCAGCCGTAATTTTACTCTGCCATTCTTCAATTCCACAAAAAGACCAGGAAGACTATGGACTAATTTATGGTGCATGGTTCGCATCTGGAGGGCACACTTCGCTGCTCGGCTAGCAGTAACTTCGAAGGCAAGCAAACGGTGGCTGTACCACTGCTAATTTAAATTTTCACGCAAGTCCGAGTTTTCGTTCTATTCTTGTCATTTTGCCATTAGCCTATATGGAATTGACGATGAGAAAGTAAGCAAACAGCAAATTGTTTATAACGTGTGCATGTTTTCTGCTGTTGTTGCCAGTTACATTGGAAATGTGAATGCATTCTGTTGCCTCGGATGTCAAGACATGAAAGTGAATATTCGCATAAAAACATAATGAATGTGTTTGAGAGGATATATAAAACAGTTACAATCAGACTATTGGCCTGTTATATCCTATTTGTTGCATAACAACGGTCCAAGTTCAACTACCAACGACAGTTTTGCTTGACAACGGTAAAATATGCCCAAACGGCTGCAGAAGAATATTTCAATTCCAGGTGATTAAATCGATAAAAATCAATAAATACAAAAGTAACCATATATAGTCATTGTTGGTAACCCGTTGTATATAAGTGGAATAAACCCCTCCGGGCTGTCCCGGTTATTAGAAAATAATGTAGGCTACTTCGGTGGTAGTATGGGGTTACAGAAGAAATCATATGACAGATGGACCGACGATAACGTCGCTTTTTCATAAGTCAGTGGGCTAATTTGCCTAATCTTCGCGGGACTTTAGACCTGGTAAGCTTTAGTTCCTGGTAAAGTAGTTCCTGGGACTAAAAGTTCCGGGTAATTTTGGTGGAAACGCGGCTTATGTGTCGTCAACATAGTAAATTGTAATGTGGTCTGATGTTAGTAAACGAGAGGTAGTTTTTAAGTCCATGGAGAAGACAGAAAACCAATGCGCATGTATGTTTACACATAACTTCCGCCTTAGTAATAGCAAGAATGTTATGTTTGAATGTTTGTTTAACGCCGGGCACCCACCGCACGCGTAGCGTAAGCAGCACGGCGCGGCGCGTAGCGTGTCTACACAGGTTCCGTTTGTGTCGCGCAAAGGCTTGCTTAAAGCTCTATATTCCTAGTAGCTCTCGCAGTCTGCAGTGGGATTACATAGTGTATTTCACGTTTGTTCACGGCTGTTGATTATGGGTTAAGTGAATACTTGGTGAGAGACCTTTTTAAGTTTGTTAATTTGGTAATATTTCGTTAACTCATGTAAATACGCGAGAAAGTAAACGCTTCGAAGAATTACCATAAGCTTAAATCGCAACGTAGCCTGCATAGTAATCAACCTCAAACTGTGTTAATTTATTTACTTGGTTAACAAGCGTGCCAATTTTATGAAGAATATGTAATGATCATAATAATAATAATAATAATAATAAATAATCCGTAATCAACCATTGGGAATTCCCGTGTCGTCTTGTCATTCACGTCAAAACATTTATAGGATCAGATTTAGTAAAATCAGCTAATCATCAAAAAGATAGCGTAACAGTTCAATCTTGAAGGGATATGAACACCACAAAGCCATGAACACCTGAAACTTTGAAGTACAAGTGCAATAAAGGCTTGCTTACAACTTCATTTATAAAATAGGTGCATTTTCATCGGCAAGACCACTAAATAATCTGATTTTATAAAGCTCTGTGGATTACCTGATTTTTATTAACAAGCCGTTTTTGAAAGCACGGCGAATGAAGACATCGGAGAAGTCAAATAGGCTGAGCAATGGTTGGTTAAAAACTACCTTCCAACACTCGAGCTAACAAACCGCTGCTCGGTGCATTCACTTCTACATCATTCAATAGGCTACGTCTTTCTGTGGTGTATTTTCAAATTCATGCTACCCCCTCCGCAAAATAAGATAGCGAAACTAAGTTTGCCTTTTCCCCAGGTTCCAGTTTTTTTTTTGTTGTTGTTGTTGTTTTTTCTGCAAGGACAACACAAAAACGAAAATGCTTGTATTTTTTTAGCTGCTTATAAAATATCTGGGAGGGAACTAGGGACACACCCCCAGTAGCCTAATATAAGGATGAAATATAAATCAGAACATGTATACCTAGCATTTTAGAGCATATTTCTGTGTATAAACAGGTCATCATGACGCGCGACAAGCAGAAAAATAGAACAGAAGCGAAAAACTACGCTTCAGTTCGCTTGTGTGGCACAAGCTTCGCAGCCGGTTCGCGACGCGTTCGCATCTGGTGTAGAGGACGTCGCCCGCTGCCGTTGTGATAAAAACAGTACTTCAACTACGCTTCAGTTACGTGCGTAGTGCGCTCGCGGTCGCTACGCGTGCGGTGGGTGTCATTGACAGCTTGAATATTTGCCGGTTAGGGTTAGCTAGCTAGTCAAATGGCTTGGTAGCCGAAGTTGCGAACTTTTTTAGCATAGGCTACTGGACTACCAAATATAGCAAGCTGATTACGCTTTCTGCCAACTAATTATTTGGTTAAGTAGGCTAAAGGAAATAGTAAAAATGACTCGGTTTCTGAAAAACTTCAGAGGAGGATTATTTTATGGTCGTCTAGTGCAGCTGTAAATAGCACACGCCATAATGAAATCACTATGAAATGGGATGCCTGCATTTTCTGACTTCGCACAGGTGGACCGTGGTCGGAGCCGCAATTTCAAGGTCAAGAGGCGCCACCTCCCACCCCAGTGACCACAGAGTGTAGCCCCTACTGTAGCTTTGCCCTCGGCAGTAATCAGGAAGTGACGCAAACTGTACCTCATTGGTCCACAACAAATATTATAACAGTGCCCAAATGACACAATACATCATGAAATCGACCCAAATTAATCTCCCTAGCTCTGTCTTGCTTTTTAAATGGTGTGGTCGCGCAGTGTAGACATAACGTCTTTCTAAGACCCTCTGAAACGGGTTTTGAATGCCTGCTAGCTTTATGATAGGTTCACCGTCACTTGTCACCTAGCCAATATTAAAAATTATTGGTTTTAGGTCAGAATGGTCTCACGGCATGCTTGTTATCTTGTTATTATGTTATGATTTTTTTGTTTGTTCTTTTGCCTGGATTGATGTGTTTTGATTTAACCACAATATGGTGCTATAATGTGTAAAGCAAACACAGGAAACAATACAGGTGACACTTCAGTGCTAGCTCAGTGGGCCATGTCAGAGGGTTTTTGATACAGACCTCAAAATAAAAGCTGAAACCCACTTGCACTTACGTCAATGGAAAAGATGTATCAAAATTTGAATTCAGTATGTACACAATAGAGGCCTTTCACGGAATGCTTAGAATGGCCATTTATCCTCCATGTTGGAAGAAACAACAATTGCTATGTGTTGATATATGAGATATATATCAACCTAAATGTAATAATTTGGTGTCTGATTACTGGATCTTGTAAACAAGTGGAACAGTAATTTCATGTTTTTTCAATGTTTTACCTACTCTACCACTGCACAGAAATTAGGCACTTTTTTTGAAAGTGGTTACCAATGGTTACACACAGCCATGCTGGAAGACAGAGAACTATGCAAACATTCCATGCAAGGCCTCTGCTGTCAGTCTTTTAAGGGCTATTGTGATTTGCTTTAAAATGTTTTTGCAGCTTTTTGAGATGTGACATTTATTCTGAACAAAGAATTCTTGGTTTTATGTATATGTTGATTATATTTATTGGTTACATATAATGTAATCAGACTTTGATTAAAAAACTCCTTTTAATTATGTCTGTGTCTCTGTATTCCTGGTGATACAGTGATAGAGAATGAGGTCATAGTGCCGCTGAGCACCATAAGCTGAGCTGAACATCTGCTCTCAGAACAGTAGTAATACTCTGTAGCTTGGGACACTTGTATTTTGTACCTATAGTGTAAGCTTCTTTGTTACTTTACCTGCAGGAATAAGAAAAAAATGTTGGATACACTGAATACTATTTGATCTATTCCACCACTGCATGAATTCCAAATAATGTAGAGTTATGTGTTGTAGGTGCCTAAAAAACTTTGTTGTTGATCTGTAAGGCAAAAGGAATAAATATCACAAAAACTAAATGCACTGAGAGGGAAGATGCCGAGTGAATTTTCTTGGCAACCCGGGGTTTACATGAACTTGACAGGTGGAAGGCCACCGAACTACGGCAGTTTTTGTTATACCCGGGACCTGTGGTACTAAAAAAATGTGTTGTCCCCTGAAAGATACAAACATTTCCTGTCCTTGACAGTAGCCATGTCGATAATGCTGGAGTCAGATGAGAGGACTCAGAATGCTTACCTCCAATTTGCTCATGAACTAATGAAACCCTTTGTCATGTGCTGTGCTGATCTGCATGGCAAGTGTTTTCCTGTGTACAATGTACATGGACTAATCCAGTTTCATGAAGATGTCAGCCACTTCAACTGTTCATTAAATGAAATTTCCTGTTTTCCTTTTGAAAACTATCTGCAACAAATCAAGAAACGTGAGGAGCGGGAAAAGTCCCCTAGAACAGGTCACCAGGTGTTTGTCGGAAATTGAACATGCAGAAGTGAACGAAAGCAAAACAACCTGACACACAGCCTAAAGTGTTTCTTTCTGTGAAAGAAAAAGACAGTTTTCTCTTGAGAGATGACAGATTTGCTTTCATTCAAGAAAACATTGCAGATGGCAGTTTTGCGTGTGAAATTATGCACCAGCACCACACTTCAACATTATTTCAACAACCGTGCAGCTCCAAACTTCTAAATATAGTGTACACAGGAAATGGGCAGGGCAGGATGAAAAGAGGTCTACCGCGTGAAACGGATCTGTTCCGCAAGGTGGCCTGCCTCCCGCAAGAAACTGGTGGTTATGTCCTCATACCCCTTCACTATGGCGTGGAACACAAATCTTAAAGGTTGAATTTAGCCTAATCTCCATTTTAATTAACTGTAGAAGAGTCCACCCTTATTGATTGTAATAATATTATAGAAAATGGGTTCCTGTAGCCTAACTGGTTGAACAAGGTGCTAGCAATGCCAATGGTCACGGGTTTTATTCCTAGGGACCACACATACTGATAGAAAATGTATACTTTATCCTGCACTACAAGTTGCTGTGGATAAAGGCCTATGCTAAATGAAAATGTTAAAACTGAAAGTGACATGCATATACTGTCCTTTCCAAATCATGTATGCCAGGGCTGTGTGGGCATTGTGATCCCAAGAAACGTTCAATAACAATATCAGTTTGTAAAAAGCAGAAATGTCGCTGTTGTCAAAACAAATAAATGAATCATCTGACAGGTTTACCTATATAATTTAACTTTACAATTTCAAATGCTAAAACGGGTCTTCAACATTTTCTAGTCCAGTGACCCCCACTCAGGCTCAAAGGAATCCAGGGGTCCCCCCATGATAAGTTTAAAGTGATGTACTTATAAAAGGATCTTACATTTTCAAATACTTTCAATATTTAAAAAAATGTTTTTTTGTATAAACTAACATTAACTGCAAAATTAGTTAATTTCTCACACAGAGAAATCATGGACCCCACATGAAAGGACAGTTATTTAATTTAATCTGTATCTTAATAGCTTTACCCAGAACTTTCTTTGACCCACAACACATATGTAAAAGTAACTGAGCAGATAAATCATTTATCACATCAGCAAGTTTAATTATGGCAGGGTATGAGGAGGTAAAGATTCACTTTCAGGAGATTTTTCATGAACATTATTTCTATTCTAATGTATATTTTTGCATTGACCGGGATGTTTATGTGTGCAATGAAGCATACTTTGGACATTTTCTGAAGTTGTAAATAATAAGATGTACAAACAAACACATGAAATTTATAGCAGCTATTCTATTCTATTTATAGCGAAACGTACATATCTGTTTTAACATTGTACCAGTACTTCTTTCATTGAGCATGGCAGACACAGATTGCATGCACTGTACCAAATAGTTCCAAGTGAAATGAGGTATCATGAGCAAAAAGGCAGTGGCTCTAAAGGTAGCCTCTTAAATACAGCCACAGGGGCCAATTAACTCCCAATTAACTACTAATTATGACAATTGGCCAAGCTTCTAAAAAGTCATCACATCAATGTCTGAAATATTCCAGACTGTTTAAAGAGACAGTCCACTTGAAGTATGGTGTATAACTTTTGACCAACTGGAATTCTGATGAAGAATCCGGAAACCTCATTCCAATCGCTTACCTTTACCTCCTTGTGTCCTTTCCTAAGCCTCACCCATCGGAAGGAACAAGGACAGCGGAATCAAAGAAGCGTGTACTAGCCAACCGGGGACGTCCTCGTTCAGCCAAACGTGTTTTGAAGCCACTATTTGTCACATCTGGCTTCTGTTTGAAGCCAGATGTGACAAATAGGGAGAGGTAGTTCTACAGGTTGATCATTTATGTCTCACTCTTTCCGGACCCAGGGATCCCTGTTGACGACGGACAACACCGCCGATTCTGGAGATGGCTTCAGCTGTTTCTGCAGTGGGGAATTAGCTCAAGTGGTAGAGCGCTCGCTTAGCATGCGAGAGGCAGCGGGATCGATGCCCGCATTCTCCATCTTCGCCTTCACAAGTCCCCCGGCAGTCATTTTCCTGTGTCTTGCCTGGATACCGGAACCAAAAGCGCCACACAGATGGATGGATTCAGTACTGACTTTGATTCGAAGAAGAATCCGGAAACCTCATTCCAATCGCTTACCTTTACCTCCTTGTGTCCTTTCCTAAGCTTCACCCATCGGAAGGAACAAGGACAGCGGAATCAAAGAAGCGTGTACTAGCCAACCGGGGACGTCCTCGTTCAGCCAAACGTGTTTTGAAGCCACTATTTGTCACATCTGGCTTCTGTTTGAAGCCAGATGTGACAAATAGGGAGAGGTAGTTCCACAGGTTGATCATTTATGTCTCACTCTTTCCGAACTAAATACTTCCGCAAAGGATACCCTCGGGATTCCGTGCTCAAGCATCCTTCGGGAGCTACCGATCTCCTAGATCCTTCAAGGAGCATTTAATGAGTTGTAGTGTCCTTGACGATGACCAACCTCTTGCAATTTCTGGGCCAAGCGAGGACGGTGAACACAAGGACATATAAAATTATCAATTGGAACTATTCTTTGGGTGTGTACCAATAATCTACTTTTTTCCTCCGCTCCCCTCCTACCACCTATGTCCTACCCAGAAGTGTGTGGAGGGGGGAGACTCGGAAAGGAAAGGAGAGGGGGAAGAGGTGTGAAGTCAAAATGACAGCCTATTTTCTTCTCCGTCATCAAAGTCGATGTTTCTCACTGTTAATATAATGTCAGTGTTCACAGTGAGAAACTTTTATTTCCCACTGTAGCATCTGAAATCAAATTTGGTGGCAATAGACCCATCTTCTGGATAGTAAGGTTCTCCGCCATCCCCGCTTTCTAAAGTTTGGATAGTGTTCCCGATTCGGTGGGAAGGTCTTTCAATCTCTGTGGGCGTGATCACGATAGTGTCAGACGGAAATGTGAAAAGACTTCCGCGGTAAGACAAATCGATGTATCCTTTTCCGGGAGGTGACGAGAAGCACAGTCTGAAGCCGTTTCCCTAGTCTCATCCAATATCGGGACATTGGAAATAGGAAGGACACAATGGCCTCTGGGGCCCCGGAAGCAGTGGAAGAAAGGATTATACATTTTTTGAGTATTGGGACGGACCCCAAGTGAGAAGGGAAACCAGTTTATCTCGGGCCGTTATCTCATCTGCAATTGAATCACGCCTCAGCAAAAAGTCAATAGAGCCTTCTACAGTCAGTTCTCTCATTTCCCCTCCCCAGTAAGTAATCAGCAACAATGAAGTACAAATGATGATTGACAGCGATGTTCCCACACTGCCGCACATGGCTTTTCGTGCAGGTCCACATCTCAGGAACTTGGTCTGTAACTGTAAACTGTACAAATCTTAGAACTTGATTTCACTCTGTGAAATCGGTAGCTTAAGCAGGAGGGTGAGCAGTCGGTAAACTCAGGCAGAGGGCTCAGCTCTACTCATCAAAAGACGAAACAGCTCCCATTGCCGAAACCCGGGATCGAGCCAAGGACCTTTAGATCTTCAGTCTAACGCTCTCCCAGCTGAGCTATTTCAGCCACACAGTTTACAGCATTCCTCGGATTTGCCGGGGCTGGGCCTGGTAGGATGGACAGAAATCTTCCACCAGGGCTCCGGTGGGAGCAGAAGCAGCACAAGTTCTGTACAAAGCATGCTAAAGTATGTCGGACTTGAGTAAAATTGCAACAGTTTCTTTAAAAAATACTTTAATGCGTTTACCCTCTCAACAATTCTTGCACAAATACAAGACATTGCAATTTTGAAGATACTGCACGTCTGCTGTGTCATTTTTGATATGGAACGAACAGAGCCACTGTCCTTGCTCCACATGGCTTTGTCTGTTTTGAGAGCACCATTACCAAAATGCTTGCCTGCTATGCTATACTTCTCCCTGGTATGCCTCTTCTAGTGTTAAGTTGTTTTGTTACCCAATTTAGCAAGCTGGCTATCATCACATATTAATGGCAGATATAGTCAGCTATTTAACCTTGCTGACAGAATAATTTTCGCTGCATTGTACCAAAAACAACTGCGTACAAATAGGTTAAATGATTTTTAGCTGATAAGCATGCTTCCATTTTTTACCTAACATGAGCTTTTTGGGGTCATATAAATGTGCGACATTGGTTAGAAATGTTGCCATTAGTTATCTTAAAACTATCACTCCTCAACTGTATTGTGCTGGTGGCATTAATATCTTTGCTAAGGTTAATATTCAGTGAAACATCTGGCTGCTTTTAAAGATGAACTGCAATGTTGATACAGCAACGCTACAGGTTCCATGTGTGAAAGGGGCTCATGATTGACAACGATGTTCCCACACTGCCACAGGCTGCTCTCAGTGCACAGAACTGCAGACATGCAGCACACCTTTTTATAGTGTCGAGCGTAAATGTTTTTTTTCACCTTTCTGAGCCGTGGAAACTATGTTTACGCACAAAAGGCGCAAACATTTTTTAAAGCTTAATCATAACAATAAAAAAGTTTTCAGTAGTTTAGGCTCAAAATAAATGACAGGTTAGAACATGAACTTAAATCGATATCTGATGGGGGTATCAGAGTCTGGCTCCATTTTAACGGTGACAGTGTTAGTAACCGGTTGTGTTATGTAGGGGGCTTTGGTTTGAGGGGGGAGCAGTGTTACTAGTGACTAGGGACTCCTGTGTAGTGCATTGTGAGGAAGGTTGTGCATCAGTCTGAGATTGCTCTTTGAGGTCTGCTCTTGGGATTAGAGTGGGGGGATGGGGGGGAATAGAGTACGATGGTGGTGGTGGGGGCGCGGTGTCCCTAGCCCTGTTGGCATATGAGAGGGGGCAGTCTCGGTACAGATGTCCCCTCGCTCCGCACAGATTACAGGGCTTGGGGTCACGGCATGCCCTGGTCTCGTGTTCACCTCCACAAGTTCTACACTTAACCACTGTGCAGGCTGCAGCTAAGTGACTTAGCTCGCCGCAGTTCCTGCACAGCTTGGGCATGCCATGATAGAAGACCACGCCCCTATTTCTCCCCAGAGTGATTGTGCTGGGGATATGACTTACTTCCCCCACTGCAGAGGGATCAGTTTTCTGTTGAACCAACCATCTCCAAGCCCCAGTCCACACACCATCCTCATCCAGGACCTTTCTGGCTTCAGATTTTACAGTGGCATACCTGTCCAACCATGTTGCCACATTGTGGTCCTGTACAGCCTCGTTATAAAACTGCACAGTGACCACTTTGGACTCCGTGTCAGACCGGGGCTCAACTGCGAAGTTACTAAGGGGACTCCTATCTTTTCCCTCTCTGTTCCAGAACCTCTCCAGGACATTTGGATTTTTGAAGCTAACTTCAAATATATCTGTGGAACCAGGAACCTTTACCAGGCAGTTCAGGTCCGCATGCACAAAGCCCATGGCTCTCTGGAGCACTGCCCGACTAAATTCCAGGTGGGTCAGACCTGTCACTCTCGGCTCATTCCTGGCTGGGTCTGGGGCAGCTGCATTGTAGGCCCTCCAACAGTTGCTGGCTGACAGACGCCCACTATGGCTGCGCCTTCAACCCCCTGTCCTGCCGGATGGTCTTGGTTGGTGCAGCTGCCCCCCGCTTCTTCTGCCCGAATCCAGGTGAGTCTGACGGCATTGTGGCGGCGCATGCCTGGTGCCATCCTCCCTCTCTCCGTGTCCAGACTCCAGCTGAGGACAAAAGGAACACAGGACAGCACTCAGGAGTTGGTTGCCCGTCCCTTAGAACTTGACGTGCAGACAAAGAGGGGCCGACAGTAGCTCCCCCCTCTGCGTGGGGACCTCCCTGTACTGCAAGGTGCCAGGCATTGATCCTCAATTGAGGTCTCAGAAGACACCGTCCATTCCAGGAGGTGCACTGGTCCTTCTGTCTGCTCCTTGAGCTCGTCCTCCAGGTCTGGCCTGTTGGTCCTGCTGCTATCTGCTTTCCCCCAAACGCTTGCGGAGTCCGGCCTTTTCCGCCGGTCTGGAGTTCCATCACAGCTGTGGTCAAACCACTGGTACTGTAGTTCCCCACCAGACCTTCAAAAGAGAGGAATAGATGAGAGACAATCCACCAGAATATGAGGCGAAAGATTTGTGCTGAATGAAGAGAAACCCCAGCACATGCCAAGAAAAGCAAAGTAGCAATAATCACGCCTCGGATGCACCTCATAGGCAACAATACTGCCGCTGTGCAAAGTTTCTTCTATAGTTTCTCAGTTACAAACTACAGAAATTGTTCCTGAAAGTATAGTCTTAACATCTACCTGCTACACATTGAGATCCAAGTAAACTAGAAACTGATTTCATACATGATTGCCCTGCACGATGCTCTTTGTGTTCACCACAAGATTTTCGTTCATGTTTTAGACATTTTTTTGGCCTAAAGCTGACAATTATTAGCTTTTAACATTGTAGGTTACTACACACGACGTTACACTGTAAATAAATATTTTATAAGTAGCATTATCTAGCCTATATATATATATATATATAAGTTTTAAGAAACTTAAGTAATGATGAAAATCATTGATGAAATTCAATTTATGCTTGCATAACAGCTTATATCCATTATTCCGTTGATCAATTACTTGTACATGTTCCGGGTTGCAAGTAATTTCCACAATCAGCATGTCATTGCAGTGCGTACGTTGAGTCCAAATGATATAAAACATGTACCTGATCATTGAATATATTCAGCCAAACGTCACCAGTATTAACTGTAGCCACTGATGTGTGGATACAGGTGTTTTTGAACAAATACAACCGACATAATTATAGGTTTCATATGCTATTCTAATGCCAAAAGAGAGGCAAGAGTGAATACATTTTGTATGTAAGACCAGGAGAAGTTCATTTTGCAACAGTAGTAGTAGTAATTTATTTTAGTCCTTATTAACAATTTTCCAACAGTACATTTAGAAGAAAGTGTAGAAAATATGTTTATTTTCGAGGTGGCTATAAGGTATTGTCTTGTTTATAATAAATTTAAGAAATGTAAAAAACAGTCACGTAATTTTCAATCTACGCTTTCGTTGTGCATATCAACTCGTGGCTACGACTTTATACCTCCGAACACCGCTCAGGAGCATGCGTACAATGGCGGGGAAAACAAGCAATGGACTTCGCGACTATAGACATCGTGACTAGCGGGTGACTCTGCGTATCAACTGAATTGTACGGACTTGTAATTGCATGTGTCAGGATGCGTGGGGGGGTTGGACCCAAACGCAGAGGTCAAAAACACAAAACTCCAAATGAAGGGAAACAAAGACTTTACTAAATCAACAGGGAACAAACAAAAGGCCACGAGGGGCAAAACCACAAACACAAAAAGATACTTAAGAACCTAAAAAAAACCAAAACAGAACACAGGCAGGGCGGAACACCGGCAGGACAGAAAACACACAAGGCACAAGCGGAACCGAAGCGGGCAGAATACATACATTCAGGAGAGAACACAAGTGGAAACAAACACAAGGAAACCAGAACATAGACAGGAACGCATGGAGCAGATTTGAGGAGGGGCGCACAGAACAACCAGACATACCGCAAGAATCCAGCACCTGAGTTAAGCAAGAGGGCAACTTAAATAGAACACACTGACGAGACACAGGAGGGCACCATGAACAATCAGGCCACGGAAGGGGAAGGGAAAACGAGACAGCCAGAAAACAATGATTAGACAATTGGAAACAATCATACAATTAACACAGGGGGAGCAGGACACAAAACAGAAGTGTTTTGGCGGCCCAACAGGGAAAACGCAGACAGGAACGCAGGACCATGACAGCATGCTACCATGCAATCCTTCAAAAAAATCTAAACACTCAGAAAAAGGAAACCTAATACGAAACAAGCCTACCTATATTTTAACTAATAATCACAAGACAAAATTATTTTAAGAATATTTACAATAAATACTGTGTTCCTTAAAAAAATAAACAACAATACGTGTGCTCGGGTTGGGGTGAAGAGCGGGTGCCCCTCCTAGGGGGGTGGACTAGCGACATAGCTCAGGAGGTAAGACCGATTGTCTGGCAGTCGGAGGGTTGCCAGTTCAAACCCCGCCCTGGGCATGTCGAAGTGTCCTTGAGCAAGACACCTTCGCTCTGGCGAATGAGAGGCATCAATTGTAAAGCGCTTTGGATAAAAGCGCTATATAAATGCAGTCCATTTACCATTACCATTTGGACTATATGATGAGTTCTTTCCAGTGGTCCACCCCCCATTTCTCTCTCGCCAGGTCCTTGTTCTTTCGGAAGTCCACCAGTACGCCATCCTGGAGGAGGTTCTGTATCCTCCTCCTGAGAGTGACCAGGTCCACTGATGTTTTTTGGTAGACCTTGATGTTTCTTGTCTCCCACAGGACCTGCCTGACGGTGTTGATGATCCCCCACTGACGCTGGAGCTCCATTGTCTTTAGTCCGTCTCGGGGACCATAGAGGACTCTCTCAGCCGTCAGGGAGGACCTCGGCAGCAACCTGTTTTGGGAGACAGAGGAAACAACAAGGCCCCAGACCCGCCTAGCCACGGTGCACTCCCAGAACAGGTGGTTAATATGTTCCGAGTCAGTGCAACCGTGGGGGCAGCGCTCAGTGAGGGCTAAGTGCCTGCGGTACATAAAAACTCTTGTGGGGAGACACCTGTGAGCTGTCATCCAGGCAATGTCTTTTTGTTTGTTGGTAAGACACTTGTGTGTCACATTTGCCCAGATGACTTGCGGGTCCCAGGCCGGCCCTGACCTCGGGAGTGTGGCAGTCTCGTTAGATCTTAAATGAGCCATGATGATTTTATAGCTCCACGAGGTCAGGCCAGCCCTGGGCAATCCCGTCCTGAAAGCAAAGTCCTTCAGGGCCTGATAGACATAGGGGGGATCACCGCTATACGGTATGGTGAGGTCCAGCACACCCAGGCCCATTGCCCGCAGGAAGGGGGTGGCATAGTACCTGGCAAAGGCACCAGATGCCTTTCCCACCTTCCCAGCGTACTGGACAAGGGCGGCCAGACCTTGCACCATAAGAATTGTAACTATGTCCGGGACCCCCCGCCTCCCATTCCTCTCCTCTTTGAGGAGGGTGGCTCTACTCAGTTTCTCCATATTGCTCCCCCAGACAAAGCGAAAGGCCAACCTAGCAATTTGTTTGCTGGTGGCCTTGTCTGGGGGAAACACCCTCCCCACATAGAGAAGAATGGGCAGGACAATTGCCTTCAGGACAAGGATCTTACCCGCCATGGTCAGGGGCCGCGCACTCCAGCTCCTGCGTACAGGGAAGGAAACGGTTAGAGGCTCACTATAATAGGGAGACAGAAACAGTTTGCTCTTGTCCCTGTTGACCAGGGCGCCAGTGGCCGCACAGAAGTTGTCCAACACCTTGGTGGCACAAGCGATGGAGCGACTATCCGTGGCGACGATGGTGATGTCGTCCATGTACGCCATCAACTTTAGCTGCTCTCCCCTAGCCCCCGGCAGCGGGTAACCCGCCACTCCAGGGCTGGCCCTGATGGCCTGGAGAAACGGTTCTAGGTAGATGACGTACAGGAGAGATGAGAGAGGGCACCCCTGCCTGACGCCAGACCTGATGGCAAACGGGTCAGAGGGCTGCCGGTTGACAACCACTCTGCCCGTTATGTCAGTCAGGCAGATCTTCGTCCAACACCGGAGGGGGCCAGGGATGTTCATTCTCTCCAGCACTCTCTCCAGGCACACATGACTCACCCGGTCAAATGTCTTCTCCTGGTCGAGACTGAGAAGGCACAAGGGGGACCGCCGCTCCCCGGAGTGGATGATTAAATCCCTCACGAGGAGCAGGTTGTCTTTAATGGACCTCCCCTGCACGCTGCAGGTCTGGTCCGGTCCGATCACCGATGTAATCAGGCCTTGGAACCTCCTCATCAGCGCCTTCGCCATGATCTTATAGTCGACTGAGAGGAGGTTGATCGGTCGCCAGTTACGGAGGTCCTTCAGGTCCCCCTTCTTTGGGACAAGAGCTACTAAGCTCTGTCTCAGTGAGGCCCCCAACCGCCCCTCCCTGTACGCCGCTCTGAAAACTTCAGCCACGTCCTCCTTCAGGAGATCCCAGTAAGTTTGGTAGAACTCGGCTGGGATTCCGTCAGGACCCGGAGCTTTGTGTTGCTTGAGGAAGAGCACGGCCCGGGTGAGCTCCTCGGTGCTCAACTCCGACTCCATCTGCTCGTCACCCAGACGTCTGTCAAGGCGGCCCAGGAAGGTGTCCATGAGAGCCCTGTCGGAGGGCCTCTCACTATAAAGGCCCCCGTAGAACTCCCCGGCCACCTCCCGGACCTCCGCCTCTTCAGACACCACCACACCTCTGTTGTTGTAGAGAGACAAGATGTTATTAGTCTTAGACCGCGCCCTGCGGAAGAAAAACCGTGTGCACTTCTCATCCTCCTCGAGGCCCTGGAGCTTGGAGCGGAAAGTAAATTTTTTCCGCTCTTCCCGGTAGAGGGTGGTGAGGCTCTGCCGAGTCCGTGCGATTTCACTGCTAACATCCAGGCCTCGGGACTGGAGGAGGCTCAGTCTCTGGAGGGCAGCATTGTGATGTACAAAAACTGCCCTCCTTTCCTTCGCCTTCCTCCGCCCGGAAGTAGCCTCGCACTCGCTCCTTCACCATCTCCCACTACTCCACCGGGGAGTCAAAGAGGTGTTTTAGACTCACCCACTCCAGGTAACGTCTCGAGAAGTAGAGTCGCACCTGGTGTCTTGGAGATGGCTGGTGTTCATTCGCCAGAGCCCCTTACCCACGGTTATAGGTTTCTTCCAGGCCAGGGACACGGTCACCATGTGGTGGTCCCGACCTCGAAATCGGTGACGAGGATTCGCCCACTCTCTACGATGTTGCTTGATGTTATATGTACATAGGGATTTTTCACCAACGTGCCGACCCCATCAGCTCTGGCGATGTTAGAGCCAGACCAGAGAGAGTCTCCCATTCTCCATTCCTCCCCCAGAACGCCATCCAACTCCCGGAACAGAATGCCACATTCCTGGAGCAGGATGACGTCTGAGGGGACCTGAGACAGAATGGAGAATACTGTGTGTCTTTTGGCAGGGTCTCTGATGCTTCGTGTGTTTAGTGATGAAATTGTTAGTGAATGTGCCATGAGTTTTATTGTTGTGTATGATTTATGAACCGATGTTGCTGTTTGCGATGTCCTTGCAGATTTTGTTGAGTTTTTGATTGACGATGTCCTGGTTATTGAGGCGCCTACTCACCCCTGGACCATGTGCACTCACAGGCCTCCCCTCCTGACTGCCTGGGAGGTTCCGTCCTGGAGAGGTGGGGGCAGGTGTTCTTGCCCCAGGCTTCCCCCCAGTCCCTGGAGGGCCCTGAGAGGAGGATGATGCTCCAGATCCTTTAACAGGGTCTGGACCGGAGGCTGGCTGGTCCCTAGTGATTCTAGGGTGGGCAGTGATGGTAGTTTGTAGGATTTCATTGTGATATATGGGCGGTGGTGTAGGTGGTTTTGTAGGGCGGGGAGGGGGCTCAGGCCTGGCTGTAAGTTGTGTTCTATGTTCCGGTTTGGAATGTAGCTGTGTCGATTGTTTTGTAGGTTGTGTTGTCTGGCGAACTATTGCTGGGTTGGGAGGTTGACTGGGAGGTTGTTGTTTTGCTGTGGTTGGGGATCTGATGCGTTTGCCCTTTCTTTTTTTGATTTTTTGCCAGGGTGTAATAGAATAGGATTCTGATGTTGAGGAGTCTGACTCCAACACCACAATGGGGGTGTCGGAGTCAGGCTCCTCCTTGACCGTGACGGGTTTGGTGGGACCTAGTTCGGCAGGGGGCGCTGTGGAGTTGGGGGTTCCAGGGGTGGTGATACCGCAGGTAGGGTCTTGTGCTGTGGTCTGTGCATGTGGGGGTGGGCTTCCAGGCTGGGAGGGGGTAGGAGTGGGTGGTCTGGTGCGTGGCATGGGGGTGGGCGGGGGAGGCGGTGGGGCCAAAGGGGGGGCAGCAGATAGTGGAGGGGGCGCGGTGCTCCTAGCCCTGTTCGCGTACGAGAGGGGGCAGTCTCTAAAGAGATGCCCCCTCGCTCTGCAGAGATTGCAGGGCTTTGGATCACGGCATGCCCTGGTCTTGTGCTCGCCGCCACACGTCTTGCACTTGACCACTGTGCAGGCTGCGGCTAAGTGACCTAACTCGCGGCAGTTCCTGCACAGCTTGGGCATGCCGTAGTAGAACACCACACCCCTATGTCTCCCCAGCGTGATGGAGCTGGGGATGTGGCATACCCCCCCTGGTGCAGAGGGGTCGGGTTTGAGTTGGACCAGCCATTTCCTGGCTCCGGTCCAGACTCCGTCCTCATCAAGGACTCTCCGGGCTTCGGATTTAACAAGACCATACCTGCCCAACCACGTACTCATGTCGTGGTCCTGTACAACCTCATTATAGAACTGTACAGTGACCACCTTGTTTTCCGTGTCGGACAGGGGCTCTACATCGAAATTACTGAGGGGGGCCTTACCCTTCCCCTCTCTATAGAGGTTCCAGAACCTCTCCAGGATATTTGCAGTCCGAAAACTTATCTCAAAGATATCTGCATTACCCGGAACCTTCACCAGGCAGTTCAGGTCGCCAGGCACAAAGCCCATAGCTCGCTGGAGCACTGCCCGGCTAAATTCTAGGCAGGTCAAACCTGTCACTCTCCTGTTGCTGTTTGGGGCAGCGGCATTGCTTGCCCCCCCAGTAGCTGCTGGCTCAGCGGCGCCCCTTACGGCTGCGCCCTTCGCCCCTTGTGCCACCTGGGGGGGGCCACTAGCACCGCTGCCCCCTTCTCCGCTGTTCTGGAAGGTCATCCGGACGGCGTTGTGGCATCGGACTCCTGGCTGCACTCCCGAAGCCATCCTCCCTCTCCCTCAGGCCGGACCTAAGCAGGTAAAGGGAAGAAGCACAGGTACAGCGCTAAGCGGTTGCTGGTCCGTCCCAGGGGGACCAAACGTTGCCGCACCAAGGGAGCTGGTCGGAGATCAGCTCCGCAAGGCGCAGTGGGACCTCCCTTCCGGCAGATGGCGCCAGGCGTTGATCCAAGTAGCTGGTCTCACTGGATCCGGGCACCGCCACCGTCGTTGGGGGGAGGTCCTCGGGTCCCCCTGTCTGCCTGCTCCTTGGCCTCGTCCTCCGGGTCCACCTGATGGTCCTGCTGCGGTCTGGAGAGCAAGAGAGGAGAGCCAGGAAGCGAGGGCGAAGACTCGGCAAAGCTGGGATGGCCCGGAGAGCGAGGCGCTACGGGCCTTCTCTCCGGGCAGCTCTGTACTCCCCTCTGGACTCTGGCGTTGGGCGTTCCACAGCAGTGGTGTAGGTCCCCAGATGGCAGGAGTCTTCCGGCAGGGGAGCTCCTGAGAGCAGGTCTTTCGTCTGTGAGTGGGGGGTTCGGCAGGTCGTGGTCAAGCCACTGGTACCTGCTTCCCCCCAAAAGCTGTCGGGTCCGGCCTGGTCCACTGGTCAAACACAGCGGACCAGGCGCTTTTCCACCAGACCTTCAGAGGAGAGGGAGACAGAGAGAGAAAAGGAGAAAAGAAAAGAGAGACACCTGCTCCAATCACACCCCGCACATCCCTCGTCTCACACCTGGTAAGCGTGAGACGAAAGATTTGTGCCTGATGAAGAGAAACCCGGGCCCCCTCTAGAGCCGTTTGTCCATTTTGGGCTACTGTAGAAACATGGCGGTGCAACATGGCGGCCTCTGTGGAAGAGGACCCGCTCCCCAGTGTTGGGGAGTAGTGAACTACATGTAATTAAACTAGTAGTTTAACTACATTTTGCAGTAGCTTGCTGGTAGTTCAACTACATTCATATTTGCATAGTGATTCAAGTAGTTAAATTACTTTCTTGCCATTTTTTGTGTAGTTAACTACTGAAACTACAAACATTTTTGAGTCATATAAGGAAAGAAATTATTTTTAAATTTTATTTTACCTTTGCTTCTCTACTGTAATTGAACTGCCTATGGCCAGCCCCGCCCCCTTTTTTTTCATCCTGACCGCTGTGAAAGCATGCCCAGACAATGCATTCATTAGGCAGCCACCACCACATACTTGACCTTTGTGTAGTGCATGTACAAAAGGGTTCACCATGGCC
>NC_057949.1:2507259-2568513 GCF_018555375.3 Anguilla rostrata
ACAGCTGAAGGCAGTCACCTCATTAAGCCCTAATAAAAGGAGGACTCACACCTGAGCTGTGTGTGGGAGCTGGGAGAGAATACGATGGAGTGAGGGTGGCATGTGGCAGTAAAAGGTTTCACAAATGACATATTTTTACTTAATTATTTTTTCAAAGGGCTAACTGAGTTGTGTTTGACCCTTGCCTTTTACGAGACGTGTCTTTTGTTGTACGTGTTTATCCCGGCAAGTAGCTTAGCTGCCAGGGTGGGTAGTTAGGATCCAGTGTGAGATAGGGAAAACTCCAAGTGGAGTTAGGAATTTTGTCATTGTTTTGTGTTTGTGTTTTTCATTTTATTTTTGTTAGGTTTTTGGAAGTGAAAGGGTTTACTTGTCACTGATTAAACACCATTGTTAACAGTGCAGATGGTGACAGGCTATAAAACGGTATGTACAATATTTACAGACACATATACAACAGAGGATTTGTATCCTGTGTGTTGCCAAATAAATTAACAAGCTATAACCAAATGTAGAAGACTACCTACCTAGGGACATCCAAATCAATAGCCTACTTAACTACTCTGGCTAACAAACTTAAATACAGATGGTAGCAACCACTCCTAGCAGGGTTCGTACGGTCATGAAAAACCTGGAGAAGTCATTGAAATTTAAAATGCAATTTCCAGGCCCTGGAAAAGTTATGGAAAATAATATTTTTTGAAAAGTTTTGGAAAAGTAATGGAAACACAGCTAAAGTTGCATCAAATATAATTACTAATTAATCCAATCGTAAAAATAGTATGTATAGTAATAAAACGTAAATTGTCACGTAACCTTCGCGGTATTTTGGTGGTGTGAGAAGTTAATTCAGTCTGGCTCAGTCTGTTTACTGGCACGCCCAACAGGCACGCTTCTGCTAATGTAGCAGTTAGTAAACGTAGGCCCTACTGTGCCGACAATATGCCAGGGAAGTGCAGTTTCAATAATATATCACGGCTCGAAATTAACTTTTTTACTTCGTAGCACTGGTGCTCCCAACTTCAAAAAGTTAGGAGCACCCACCAAAATGTAAGGAGCACCAACAATATATGCAATAGATTTTTTATTGATAAAAAACGACAATATAACAGTACGGTTTACAAGTAACAGTTAAACTGTCACGCATAAAATGTGTCGACTCTTCAAGGAATTGCGTGTTATGCATTCAAACGACAAAGAGCTTCTCGTCACATTAATACCGCTAATTAAATCAACCGCCAGTAAACTGCATCGGAGAAATGAGCTGTTTCAAACGGGTCGCTAAAACACTAAGTTAACGTTTAAAAAAATGCCGTAAAATCGTGCGCTTCAACTTTTCAGCTTTCGATAACGCTAATAAATTGAACATAAACTTTTGTCTTTAGGTAACATTAGTTAACGCGTTAGCTCTTTGTGTCGCGTGACAGTGGAGTGCAGCGAAAGGGAGTGATTGAAGGCTAATATTAACCAATTTAAAATCAGCATTAAAGGTAAGAATGTCAAGCTCACGATTGGTTAGAAGGGTTACCGTCAGCTCCTAAGGCACATACTGAGTGTACTAACTAGCGAATGTAGCCTACAGAGAAAGACGTTCGACTGGAAAAACTGACAAAAACTATTCGAATTAAAATATGAGAGAATGTATCTAAGTGTGTCTGTCTGGTGTTTATTTGTTTTAGAGAGTCACCATATATTTCAGATGCAGACCTAATTTTACTTAGTGTTACAATAAATAATTTTAAATTGTCCCGCTGAGATAAAGTCATTTGTTTTGGTCATGGATATTCAGTTAAAGGTTGTGGAGAAGTCATGGAAAAGTCATTGAAAATCATTGGTGAAAAAGTGTATGAACCCTGTCCTAGACAAGTGTCTATACAGTAAAACCTGTTAATCCTATGTGCAAGTATATAAAGGCCTCTCTTACCTGTCCCAATGCCTCAGCGTGGTGGACAAATGGAACGGTAACAAACAGGGTAAAACAAGGGAAACGGGTACACTACTCGCGATACAACCAGGGATTAACACGCAGTACAAATACACACAACCAATGATTCACGATACAGATAAATAACTGAGTGTAATGCAAAATACAGGATGGCCAGCAGGTAATTTAAATCAGGTGTGGTCTTTGGATTTGTGGGAAGGTAGGCAGGGGCCAGTAGGATGAATATGAAGGGTGGTGGGAACGGCTAATGGCAGCGGGTTCTGAAAAGGGGGAAAAGAGGGGGGAAAAAGGACGTCTCTGGAATGTGATGAAAATATTTACAAAATTTACTTTCAATACCGGCAGTGACAAAATCAGTATTAAACAGATGCATACGGCGGCTTTAAATGTCAATTCCCACAATGCAGTTGAGTAGGCTAGGTCTACATCTCCATCATGCATTTGATTGATGAGAGTACCATCCTTACCCTAGAGCCCCTGTTGTACTTTGATGATATGATTGTCTTTAACCATTGCCATTAACATGTTGTCCAACTCGGGTAGTTCAAAATCAAATTCTGGGATTTCTTCTACAAATCTTAACTCATCCTCAGGTCTAGTAGACAAAATGTGACGTGTGGTATTTACATATGGAAAGTGGTAGGGCCCAATGGAACAGGCTGTAGGGGGAGTCATGCAAAATGAAGTATTATTGATCTGGCATTGTGTAAGACTACCATTGATGGAAAGGTAAAAATGTGTATGTGTTGTAGTTATGCAAACATCATTATCTTTGATGATTACTCTGGTGAAGTTATTATGTACGTGTCAGATTTACATCGCACACTTTACTGTTGGTTTCTGCCATTCCACAATCACAGAAATCTCCATAAGGGGTTTTCTCACAGCACTGTGTGTCTACAGCCCTCCATTCACCTGTTTTTAGTTGGGTTATGAAGTTTGGAATGTCTTTTCTCTCCTTTAGCACATTTCCTTATAAACTGCCAATACTCTCAAGCTTTACAATTCTGTCCATTACCTGCTCAGGTTGGAAGACAGGGATAGAAACAGTTACTAGCATGGCATACATTTGTCTCATGAAATATCCAAACTGTGGGAGAGTTTCCAGCAGAACATGCCCATGTTTTGTACTATAAATTGTTAAACACAGTCTCATTCCATCATTTTATGATTGGTATGGAAGGAATCTTTTTGCTTGGTTTTGGTGGTTTTCCTCCCTTTGGAGAGAAGGGCAAATTGATACCCCCCATGAGAGGACCATAACAGAATGGGTTGTAAAATCCAGCCGGGGTAGGATGAGAGGTGATCCTCGCCATTTGGATTAGATTACTATATGGAATCGGCAGTTTGCATTTGTCAAGGTTAGTCATAAAGTCTTTGAAATTGTCAGAGGATGTGCTGAAACATTTGTTTAGTCCAAACCATTTCATAACAACCTCCTCTGTGAAGAGAGTTATTGGCACTCTGCCAGCCTGGATATCCTAGAGTATGTGTGAAATCTCTTGATATTTAACTGAGGAAAACTTGGCACAGTATACTTCTTTGTGAATGGTTTTAAATGCTTTCCTGGCCCTGTCAGCAAGGATTTACAGTGCAGATGCAATGGTATGTATATTTCCTACTGTGTCCTGTTCCTCCTTTAGGCCCTCTTGTAAGAAAGCGTCAGTTTGTAGGACCTGAGTGGAAATCAACTCCTTCAGTTTTGGTTCATTCCTTTTCATTTGTAGGATATCCATCTAATTTGAAATACCTAATCCGGTTCCCGTAGCTCCTAGAACACCATCCAGGAACCCGAGCAGCTTTCGTCTGGTAGGTGTGGGGGTTGGGCTGTCGTTCTGGAAGTTGGCAGCCACCATGTCATGGTATTTCAGGAATGCTGTTGTCATGAGGTCCTTGTACATCTGGGTCACGCTCTCCCCCTTGCAATGCTCGTCCAGATCTGGAGACTGTGCTGTCAAGTTCACCAGGACTGGAATATGGACCCACTGGACATTGTTGATCAGGGCGCCCTGGTGTGGTCTTGCAATTACCCCAGACAGAGGTGCTGGGCGCTGCTCTGGGCACTCTTGTGTCATCGCCATCAATAGTAGCATTATTGTCAAGAGGACCTCCCACATATTTATGCTGGATTTCTGAAATAAAGAGAAGCAAAACAAAAATAGTTTTAACCCATAAATAGTTATACATGGCATTACATTTTATTGTATTTCTTCAGTTGGTCTACACGATACCACTTCAGTGTGGTCCTACCCCCTTTTGTCTAGCAGCAGATCTTATAAATTCATTCCCCACATTCATCCATCAGAATTAGAATTAGAATTTCTTTATTGTCATTGTATTGGTGCGTACAACAAAATTCAGGCGCACTGCCCGAGCGGAGCTCAAATATACAAGATAAAACAAGGTAATAAAAATATAAAAGAAAAAAAGGAATAATAAAAACTCTACATACAGCTCACATGCATGAACTCACGTGCACACACTCTGACCCACATGCACACAAATTCACACACGCATACCCATTATGCCTACGTATGCACCAAATAAGGACAGAGTACCTGAATGCACAGAATAAATACCACTGTTGCACAGAATAAATATAAGTATTGCACAAATGAATATGAATAAATATCAGTATTGCACAGGGGTATTGTACAGTATAAATATTGACTATGGGGGTGTACTTTCAGTGCAGAGTTCAGTGTACTGATGGTTTTGGGGTAGAAACTGTTTGTTAATCTTGTGGTGCGCGCTTTGATGAACCTGTAGCGCTTTCCTGAGGGCAGAAGGACAAACAAGTGATGGGCGGGGTGATATGGGTCCTTTAAGATGCAGGATGCCTTCCGCAGGCAACGGGAGCTATAGATGTCTTCCAGGGCAGGCTGATGTGTGTTGGTGGTCTTCTGGGCTGTGTTGATGACTCACTGCAGAGCCTTCTTGTCAGTCGCAGAATGTTGCCATACCACACTAGGATCCCATGTGTCAGGACACTCTCAATGGAGCAGCGGTAGAAGGACACTAGCAGCTGTTGTGGCAGGTTGACTTTCCTGAGTGTTCTTAGGAAGTAAAGCCTCTGTTGTGCCTTCTTAACCAGAGAGTTTATGTTGGTTGTCCACATGAGATCTTCTGAAATGTGGGTGCCCAGGAACCTGAAACTGGAGACTCTATCCACTCTTCCTCCATTTGTGTGCAGTGGGGGATGGTCACCCTGCTTCTTCCTAAAGTCGATGATAAGCTCTTTTGTTTTATGAGCACCAGTCTGTTAGCCTCTGTACCTCCTCTCTGTAAGCTGACTCATCGCCCTCAATGATCAGCCCCACCACTGTCGTGTCGTCTGCAAATTTGATGATTGTGTTTGTTTTGTGGGTTGGTATACGGTCATAGGTGTACAGAGAGTAGAGGAGGGGGCTCAACACACAGCCTTGTGGAGCCCCTGTGCTGAGTGACAAAGTGAGAGAGTGGTGGGGGCCCATCCTGACTGACTGCTGCCAGAGTGTTAGGAAGTCCTTTATCCAAAGGCAGATGTTGTGTTCGAAGCCTAGGTCGGACAGCTTGGAGACCAGTCTGCTGGGTATGATTGTGTTAAATGCAGAGCTGTAATCCACAAACAGCAGACGTGCATAAGCTCCCCGTTGTTCTAGGTGGAGCAGTACAGTGTGGAGGGCAGTGGCAATGGCGTCATCTGTTGATCTGTTGGCTCTGTATGCGTATTGGTGCATGGTCCTCTCCAGTTGGCTGACCATGGACCTTCGTGATAGTTTTTTTATCATGACTTCGTCTCCCAACTCAAATTTCTGTTCTTTCACATTTTTGTCATAGTACATTTTGTTGTATTTTTGGCATAATCCAATTTGTTGTGCAGCTTGATGATAAATATTGGGATGAGATTTTTTTTTTTTAGAAATATTACTGTATTCCACCCCTCTGCTAGGGGTCCTGGCATTTCTAACCACAAATGTTCTGGCATCTGCATTTTTCTTCCCGTCATCAATTCATATGGACTGTAGCCAGTGGTTTTATGACTAACACCTCTCAAGGACATTAGAATGCTCGGAAGGTTTTGTGCCCAATTTGGACTGTTGTCCAGTACCATCTTTTTCAATGACATCTTCAATGTTCTATTGGTGTGTTCAACACCCCCAGATGCTTGTGGGTGATGTGCAATGTGCAGGTGATGTTTTTATCTAGTTTTTTGGCTAGATCTGAGTGTATTTGTGAAATGAGTGCCTCTATTACTTTCCAAGCTAAGAGGTAATCCCCATCTGTAATATACCTGTTCCCATAATACCTGTGCTGTGCCCAGAGCTGTATCTGCCTTAATTGGAAAAGCTTCAATCCATTTGCTGAATGTGTCCACAATCAGTATGTATTTGTAACCTCCTTTAGCAGAGGGGAATGGACCTATGTAGTCTATCTGGAGGTTTGTCCAAGGACCTTCAGCTAAACATGTGGGTCTTAAGTGTCCTTTCTCTTTGATGTGTGAGGGATTCATTTGGGCACAAACTAAACAGTTCAAACAGTATGTATTTACATCTTTGTCCATATCTGGCCATCAAAACGGCGATCTTTAACTTTTTCAGCACCTAGATGCCCCCCTTGATTGTGGATGTGATATAGAATATCTGAACGCAATCCTGATGGTGGAACCCATGCCACACTATCTGCCGTTTTGTACAGTAAAATACCATCAGATGTAAGTAGTATATGTCCTACACTTTCTGTCAAAAATGATTTATGACCCCCCTGTCAGCTTGATTGACAGGTCAGTTTGACTGCTATCCGTTTGTCAGTGATATTTCTGACACCTCCCCAAATCAGTGTTTAAAAGGAGACATTTCTGCGGTCCAGATTCAAATTAAACCCTCAGATCTTCAGTCTGACGCCCTACCAGTTAAGCTACCCCGGCTCGTGAAACACTGTGCACTCTGTCGCTGCTGATGCTGCCATTTTAGTATCGCAAAGTGTGTGAAGAGGATACTTCTCACACCTATTTCCGATGCTACTGCGGATGACGAAATGACTTTTGCGCCAAAAAAGAGAAAATCTGAGAGTTTGATCCGATTTCTTCAAAATGTGACGGATGCTGAGGAATACGAATGGATGTTGTCTGATGGACGTTGGTAGATATATTTTTGACAAAGTTACATGATCTGTGACACTATACGTCGTTGAATCTGGCTGGGGGCCATTTGAAGACGACATGTTGCACATTTCATTCCGTGCTAAAGACTGAAGTTTGTTTAGAAACAAAGTTTTGTCAAAAGATCTTGTTAAACAACGTACAAAATTTGAATTAACAGCATTGTTATATAAAATTATAGCTGATGAGGTTGACAATTTTAACACTAAGATTGTTCCATCGTCAAACAGCAATCTTAAAAAACAAATGATGTTAGCCAGGAAATTGTCTACAGAGTGGGGTGACCTTTTGCGCATGGGTGCAAATGCTGTCAAACCGTGTCGTGAATATGAGCGATCTTTCAGACGGCATGGAGCCGTGTCGAAGGGGTTTCAGCATAGGACACATCACCAGTCTTTGTACATACATAACGGATGTCTGTGTAATGAAGCTGTCTAAAAACGAGTCAGTAATTGTTTGTAAAGTAGTAGAAATACTAGTCGATTTCCTGCTTGAGAGAAATGTTGATGCATGTGTTAAATTTTGAGACTACCTTGACACATTGTGAGTTTGTAATCTTGTTGAAAATAAAAGATGTGAATCAAAATAAATAATGTCATTATTTGTTCAGGTATTTGGAGAGCAGGTATCATGACAGATCTTCTGAATTCTGTTTACTACACGCCCTCTAATGAGGGTTCTTTTGGTGGTAAAACACGTTTAAAAGAGGCTGAGTTCAAAGACACAGGGTTACGGATGTCTGACAAACAAGTTTCTGAGTGGTTAGCCGGAGAGGATGCCTATACGCTTCACAAACCTGCACGCATTAACTATAATAGGAACAGAGTAATAGTGCGCGGTTGCGCGGTATCAACATTCAATTTCAAGTTGACCTGGTTGATATGACTGTACTCAAAGGAAAATGACAACTTCAAATATATGTTGACTTGCATAGATGGTTTTAGCAAATACGCATGGACAGGTTTTTTAAAAAGCAAAACAGGAGCGGAGGTAGCGAAAGCATTCGAATCCATACTGAAGGAAGGAAGAATACCTCAAAAACTACAGACTGACCGTGGAAAGGAGTTTTGTGACAAACTCAGCGCATGTTCGTCAGAGAGGGAACATTAATTTCCCATTACAGCGATAGGGTAGAACGGGGTAAAGTAGCACTCGTGGTGGATGCATTGTTGCTTTGACTAAGCCATAGTCATTTTCGAGAGGTTCAATGTCCTTGAAAATTATCTGAGGGTGACCTATAGGGTAGCTTTTCCTAGCCTGACAGTATGGGTATAAGCTTGTGAAATCCAAATACCTGATTTTCTCGCCCTCCTTCAGTCAGAACCTTTATTTAAATTCTCGGAGGTACAATTGAGGGCCAGGCCCTCATTTTCAATGTAGCCGAGATTACAAACACAATTAAAACACAATAGGTGTAATAAAAGATCATAAAATAAAGCAACAGCAACTAACATAGTAAATAATAAAATAACAGTAATAAAATACAGTAAAATATGATAAAAAATAAAATAAAATAATAAAATAAATAAAATCAGCACAGATACGATCAAAAACAGATGCACTCAGAGACAGGAATGTTCAAAACCAGCGATCTAAACTGCCCATAAGTAGGTAGAGAGCTGATTTTCAGCAATTGTTGGAGCTCATTCCAGGAGGATGGGGCACTAAAATGGAATGCTGACTTCCCAATTTCTGATCGAGCCCGAGGGACCTTAAGCATAAGCAAGCCATTTGATCGGGTTTGATAGGGTCCAGAGCGCCACTCTAACAACCTTGTAATATAAGGTGGAAGCATTCCGACAATGGCCTTAAAGATAAACAAAAACCAGTGTTTATCACGCCTCACTGCCAGAGAAGACAGACCCACCTTGGCATAGAGGACACAGTGGTGGGTACCATAACTATCGCCAGTAATAAATCTGAGGGCAGAGTGATAGACTGTGTCCAAGCGCTTAAGGGAAGAAGGAGCAGCAATTCTATAAATAATGTCACCATAGTCTAATACTGAAAGGAAAACTGCTTCAACAATTCTTTTTCTACTGATCATAGGGAAGCAAGATCTGTTTCTATAAAGGAAGCCAATTTTTGTCTCAGTTTGCTGACAAGATTATCTATATGGAATTTAAATGAGAATTTCTCATCAAGCCAGATGCCAAGATATTTATATTCAGAAACTCTCTCAATTTTAGAACTATTTGCAGTGGATATAAATATGCTATCATAATCAGTGCTTCTGGCCCTAGTAAACAACATGAATTTTGTTTTGCTTGCATTAAGAACCAGCTTAAGCTTAACAAGAGCCTCCTGAAGGGCATTAAAAGCAAGCTGCAGTTTCTCAATGGCAAGCTGAGCAGAATCAGCAATACAATACACAATAGTATCGTCTGCGTATAGATGGACTTGACAATCATTTAGTGGGGAAACAATATTATTAATGTAAATGGTGAAAAGGATAGGGCCCAGAACTGATCCCTGCGGAACCCCCTTCGACACAGGCAGGAACCCAGACTGGGTGCTCCCAGACTTCACACACTGAAATCTCCCATACAAGTAATTATGAAACCAATCACAAGCTTTACCATCTAAACCAATGCTGCACAGCTTCTGTAAAAGCAAAGCGTGATCGACTGTGTCGAAAGCTTTAGACAGATCTACAAAAAGGGCAGCACAGTGTTTCTTACTGTCTAGAGCAGACATAATATTGTTTGTAACTAGCGTAACAGCTGAGATAGTGCTATGCTTGGCTCTAAATCCGGATTGATGTGGGCTTAGAACTGAATGACTAGAAAGAAATACTTTGAGTTGATTATTTGCCAGAGATTCCAGAATTTTAGCTAGGCATGGTAATTTGGAGATTGGTCTATAATTGTTTAGATTATTTCTATCACCTCCTTTGTGCAGTGGAAATACATGTGCCCATTTCCAGATACTAGGGAATATTCCTGTTGAAATAGAAAGATTGAATATGTGTGATAACTGCTCTGCAATGAATGGAGCAGCCATTTTTAGAAAAAAGGGATCTAATTTATCCTCTCCAGTAGCGCTCCTGGGATCAATGGTTTGCAAGGTCTCAAAAACAACACTAGCAGAGAAGGGCTGAAAGGAAAACTGAAAGGCCTGGTTCATAGTATATACACAATCATCACTAATAAGAGGGGGTGCTGTATATTCCTTTTCGAATAAATGCCCAGCCTCAGCAAAGTGCTTGTTGAAAGCTAGGCAAACCTCATTAAGATCAGAGATCAAACAGTCACCAGAATTTTTTGTGTTGGTTAATGTAAGCGTTATGTGTCAGGGCTAGTGTGTCTCTGGGGAGAAAACATGTCTTGTAGACAGCCATACAGCAGGACGCTAGCGTGGTGTGGTTAAACGGGTCAAGCCCTGTACTTTCGATAAATTTGTCGCGGTATTTTAAGCACGCCTCTCTTAGCAGGACAACATCATTTCTACCATAGGTGTACAGTTCTTTCTGGAAGTCAAAAACACGGTCAGTGACTTCGTTGTACCACTTGTCAAACTCTGCCTTGTCCTTATCCTGTCACGGTTTCTGTGCAGGGTAGATCATTTTTCCGTGCCTGCACCGGCTCAGTTGTTAGCATTCAGATTAGCTACTCGGCTAATCGTTATTTTGGTGTTTGGGGACGATTAGATAGGTAGAACATTCCTTGCATTCCTGCAGGATTAGCACGGTGATCTGTTTCACCTGTTGGTTGCTCACGTCTTCGGCTGATTACCTGTGGCTGGGTATTTAAAGCGTCAGTAGGCAGAGGAACGGTGCTTGAGTGTAACGTGTTTCTCTCTAGCCAGTTCCCTGTCTCTTATCTGAGCAAGGTATAGGAAGTATTTTAGGAACCAAGGAATTATAAAGAATTCAGACTTTAGTTTTTTTGGGAAAAAGGTATTAGGACGGTATTTGTCCAGATTCTGGGTTTGGTTTTTAGGGGTTATTGTGTCACCTTCTGGGCACAATCATTCCGCCTCTTACTAACCAGTTTTCCCCCCTGGTTTTAGTTGGCCTCAGAATGTCTTCTGTTCGGTTGTTTCTTTTTCTCAGCTTTGGTTCGAAGTCGGTTATTGTTCTTTATTTCTTGTTTCCCTGTTCCTTTATTTGTTATACTCCTTCTTCCTCAGTTACCCATTTAGGGGTTTATTATTCATTATTTGGGATACGTCCCTTACGAGTATAGCCTATTCCTTCCTATTTCGTGTCTCACGAGACTTAGTGGTTACCAGAGTGCCCTTCGGTAACTTGTAGATCCCCTGTTTGGTTGCGTCTGGTCTTCACACTTACCCTCCCTCACATATCCGACATGGCCTCATAACCATAGTAATGTTTGTCGGAATGAGGGCCTCGGTAGTTGTCATTTTCCTGCTTGTTAAATTTGTGCGGGAAATGCCCTTTCTCCACAGTGCTCAGATTTAACGCTGCGGCCGTTTTAGCAAGACGCGTAAGGATGAACGAGTAGCTATCTATAGCCCCTTTTCCACTGCAGGGCCGAACGGTTCTGAGCACGGAGAGGAACGGTTCCAATGGCGTTTCCACCTGGAAACGGTTTGGCGCGGAACGATTACAAACAGTGCCCAGCAGGATATTTTCGGCACGGTTAGACAACCGTGCTCGGTGCAGCAAAACCGTTCGGTTGGGCAGGCTTAATGACGTATTCACTCATTGGTTTTACATTACGTCAGTTTTGTGACTCCGCATACAGTCTCTGCACGTCCTCTTCCGTAAGCTAGGTCGGCGGAGAAGCAAATATAAATAGAAATGCCAATCAAAAATCGTATTCCATCATAGCAACAAGATACACCCGACAATAGCCATAAGATATACAGCAGTGAAAATGCTGCTCACTGAATAACTAAATAAATGGGACAAAGTTTAAAAAAAATGATACCATGTCATTCTACAGTCAATATCTGGGACTAAATATTGAATAAATACGTAACCTTTGTGGGCAGGAGAAAACGGGCCCCGGCCTGGGCCAGAAGCGCCGGGGTCGCTCTCTTCCACACTGTTGTACACTTCTTACATTACATTACATTCTTCAAAGTATACACACTTCTCGAAGTCTGATGTAACTGGGTTTATTGTTAGTGAATCAAAGATTACATACAAGAACCCGGGCTGATCTGCACAGTTCAGTGCAACCAACAGTCACTCACAAAGTAAAGACAATACATCCAGTCATTCTCCAAGCACTCCAAATGTAACGGTACGGGTGCTAGGACCCAGGCGCAGAGTGGAAAAAAAAAAAAAAACACGAAACTCAAAAAGGGGAAAATTAACAAAGACTTTACTATAGACAGGTAAACAAGCAGGGAACAGACAAGGCCACGATGGGCAAAAACACAAACTCAAAAAAAATCTAATGAAACAGAAAACAAGAGGAACTCACAAACACGGGCAGGGCAGAACACGGTCAGGGCAGAACACAGGCAGGCAGAGCACAAGGGCATTACAAACAAACACTTCTCAGGAACAAATACAAACAGGTAAAAAACACAGGCAGGTACAAAGGGTCTGAACAAACGCAAGTCGGGAACAAACACAAGGAACCAGCACCCGAGTCAAGGGGACAAAGAACTTAAATAGACAGGGGGTAACAAGACACAGGTGAACTCAAAAAACAATCAAACCAGAAGGAGGGGATAACAAGACACAGGTGGGAACAATGATGGAATAACGAGACAATAGAAAACAATCATACAATTAACAGAGGGGGAGCAGGACACAAAACAGAAGTGCCGCCATCTGGCGGCCCAACAGGGGAAACGCAGACAGGAACACAGGACCATGACACACACTAAAATCCCCCGGGGCTAAATGCTTCTTTTTATCCATTTTTGATAGCCCCTCCTGTTGTGGAGCTTAAACTTAGTACTTCCCACTTATTTTCTTTGTTGCTCAGGTCCTGTTTTTGACACCATTATTTATGAGCCCCTTCCTTTCTTTATTTTAAAAAAATGATGGCTTCCATCTCCCATCTGAATCTCCCTCCCCATTCTATCACAAATCATATATTCTGACAACACATTTGCGTAAAAGGCAGAAACTGCGTTCGCTTTACGTATATGCTTGCATAAAATGCTGAATTTGCATGGCAGAAGCTGCGTTTGCATTACGTGTTTGTTCTTACTGCATGTGTTTCTGGTATAAGCACTTACTGCTACAGGTTGTTAATCTTATGGTTCAGGTCGACCTTTGTCCGCTCTGCGCACCCCTTCCTTTGCTGGCCATATAATCCATCATGGAGGTGGGGGCTGGTGCTCTTGAATACATTCCTTTCCCATATACATTGGGCTTGTGCTTTTGAGTATATATATATTTCTTTCCCACACCTTACCATTGGTTTTACGCGTAGAGATGTCCCTTTTGAGACCGAGTGGTCATATATTGTCTTGGACAATCTGTTTATGAAATATATTTCGCGCATTTGTGATGCCTGGGTACATTCAAAATAGCTGTGCATAATACCACACGTATCGTTTATGGAGTTGTCGCCGTTTTTAGTACAGTCTGGCTTGATTGGAAATTCATTTATTCAGTAGGTGAGAGTATAAGCTTTCTAACTATGTATAGCATATCTAATTTTGCTTTTGGAATAGCGTTTTATAGGTCAGCGTAACCGAAAATTTTCTTATCGCATTCACTTACGCATTAAGACGCTGCACCTAACGAAACGTTGTTAACAATTTTTCGTAATTTCTTGGAAAATACTATTATTATTGAGGACTTCTGGGCATAGCTAAGCCATATATTTGCTGATAGACCTATCGGACATCGTTTTCTGGAGCAAAACAGAAGCGGATTGAACTCGTTCATTTACTGTCTCTGTTTGAACACAGATAAAATTTCATCATTGCTATGTAAGTATTACTAGTAATAGGTTAGTGGTATTATACAATGTGGATATTTCACACTGTAATGTAAACGTTAGTTAGTTTTTTGAATTAATGCAACAGTGATGGTCAGTGGAGGATACGCTAAAAAGAAAAACCAAATACAGAGCAGAATACACAGAATCCTCATCCGTTTCGTCAGCCAACGAAACATAACATGACAAAAACAAAACAGTATGGGGAGCGACCACAACAACTGGTGCATATTACATTGACAACGGGACGCCGTCGCTGATCCACCGTGTCACTTGCTGTCCTCACTAGATACTTCCTAGTCCTGGTTTTAGCAGCCCGACGGTGGAAACAGAAACGGTAACCGTTCCCACGAAGTACTGAGCAGCGCGGAACTTTGGAGTAATGCCCACTTTGGAAAAATGTTCCAAGAGAATATAATTGTCAAATCCCGCAGCGTTGTGTGCTATCCATGTATAACCTACATACTTGGAACATCTAAACTTACTCAAAGGTTTTTCAATACAGTCATCCCTTTCATCTGTAAACCCTTCGCCGTTAAATGTGATGGCACAGACAAAGTTGGCACTTTGTTTGCCATTCTCAAAACGTGTCTCAAAGTCAAAGAAAATGTACTTGTCTGTTTTTTTTAACGCGATAGGTTGTATTCAGCAATTATGTTCTGCATCTGGTAACAAATCTTCGCCGCAATGAACACAACGCCCTGTAACACATTTGTGCGTTTTTGGTTTTTTTTACACTGACATGGTAGCGTCTGTTATATTTCGTACAATACTTTGTAACATCACATGGCGCCACTAACACTCCTGACTCACCGGTGGAAACTGGCCGTTTGTGTTTCTCAAAACAAAAGCCTGATTTGCAATACCTTGAACAATCATTGCAATATTTTGGCATTCTGTTTCTTGTGACATTCAGAGTCATTGCACACATCACAACTGAACTTGCAAATGTGGTTTCATCAATTACTAAATCCAGAATAGCAAAACTGACAAACATATGGTTTGCCTAGGAATGCCTTAAGATTTCGTATCATATAGTAATGGTCATCGTGAAGATATACGAATGCCGTCCTGCTGTGTGGCGTGTCGCTTGTCTGATATTTCTGCAACATGTTTGTACCCGATCTGTAGAATACGACAATTTTAATCCCTAATGCACTCTCAAACTTTTCTGAAACATCTTTAAACCCTATTTTCTGCTGTACTGTAAAACCTGTGCATGTATGTATGTCTGCAGCAACCTTCTCTAGTGTGTTAGTGGGTGTTTGCGGTTCCAGATAATGCGCGAGACAGATTGTGAAACACAGGTTGTTTGAAATGTTAGAAGGACACAATAAATTCCTCCTGTTCTTGCTAATCACTTATGTGCAAGGTCGCACAGCTTTCTATACACCCCAGACCATGAAGATCTAGCTGTGGCCATCTGGGGAACTAACGCTGAGAGGAGAGCGTTACAGGCAGAGTGTTGTACATCTGAAGGGAATCCCAGGCCTGCTTTGTCCCCACAGAAATTGAGCACACTGAAAGAGTCACACCTATACGCCACAAGTCAATTTAATCTTTTTTACATGCCATGACATTAGTCCTGTATTTGTAAGTAAAATGTAAAAAGGACATTGTTAAATTAGTCATGATTGAGAGAATTGTTTTCAAGTTTCTGTTTGTATGTTTATTGCTAGGTTTTTATACATGCTGTTGCGCAAATCGCCTATGTTGGGGCTGTATGTTTAGGGATTGTGAGATGAGCTGTAAGTACAAGTGATTGTAGATACCAGGGTGGATCAAGTGGTATCAGGATCTACGGTGTATTATCAATGTATTTCAACTGTGCAAAGCCTACAATATCTTAGCCAAACCAAATTGTTCCTATTCTGAGTCCTGACATTGGTAATTGGTAAAAAGAAAAATTGAGTGTGTGTGTGTGATAGAGAGGTAGATAGAGCATGAGAGATTGAGTTACAGTTAATGGGTCAGTAAATGACCTTGCTGTTTGCTTTGTTCTGTCAATATTTGCTTCATCTTTTCTGGTTAATTTCACTTGAGTCAATTTGTAACTGTCCTATTTTCAGACTTTTTTTTTTTACAAAATATATCAAAGATTGCATTTGAAAAATGTTAATGTGTCAGCTTTTTTTCGTTTAACCTTAACCATGTGCACTTACTCAACTAAAAATAAACAATATTTGTCCTGCCAGATAAGCCGACAATATCTTAGCCAAACCAAACTGTTCCTATGTTGAGTCCTGACATTTGTAATTGAAAAGAAGCAAAAAATGCAATGTATGCAAAAATTGAGCAGGGTTACAGAATGCAGAATTTTTTTAAATGGCATCCCTCAATCATCACAAGCCAGCAACAGGGAGCATATACGGGCATGATTGTACATAGTTTGCGAATTGGACATTCCAGATACTGGAGGGGTTGGAAAATTAAATGTGAAGTCTTTGGAATGTCTTTTGACGTGTGCTTTCTCAATATGTGTGCCTCAGTTCCTCTTCTGTGAATAAAACTTGCATACTGTTATTTTAATAATGATTTAAAAACTTGGTCATGAGTAGGTTGGAGAGCATTTACTGCCACCATGGTGCAAAGAGTGTACTACTGGGTGTGCACACAGCACAACTCATTTATTTCAACAGTTAGGCACAATAAATTATTGCTGTTAGGTTATATACTGGTTTGCAGACATGCAGATTTGTGAAGAAACAGACCTTGGGTGATAACTGGATGTAACATAACTGTGACATTAGGAGCAGCACACAGAGTTAAAATTTTAAAGCTGAGAGACAATGGAGTTACATTTAAAACTTTGACACCGCAATCATCACTGTATGGAGCTCCTAAAGCAGGGGTGTCCAAACTTATCCAAAAAAGGCCAGGTGTGGGTGCAGGAATTTGTTTCACCCCAGCACTAAGGCACCTGATTCAACTAATTAACTAATCATGGTTAGTTAACTAGTTAGTTAACTAAGACAACTCCTTCAGAGTTGTCTTATTCAGGCACTGAAGATGAAGCAGGAGACAAAAGGCTTTCCTGATTGGCTGTTTTGCCATAACTGCAGTTTGGCAGGGCAAGTCAAAGAGTATGAAAAACGTGAAAATCTTGCTCAGTTTTCACTTTTATAGATGTTAATGAAATAGACATTTATTGGGTAACATTTTATTTTCGCGCTTGAACCAGACATTTTATGTTCTCATCGGTGCAGTAAATGAAAACAACCATTGGACGTTAGTGGTAAGACTTAACACTTCATGTCATGAAGTTATAATAAAAATATTTTGATTGTCAAAAACCTATATATTGTCTTCGCAGGCAATGTATCCACAGCAGAGAAGGGCGCTGTACCTAGACCCATTCGGAGCTCGGCCAGAGGCGATGGAGAAATGCAAAAATGTGACCCGGTAAAGATTAATTGTAATACAACATCTGCTGAGGAGGAGTTCATCTGAACACTGGATTTCTCCAGGGCATTTATAAGAAAGAAGATTAATATTTCACGCTGGACATGTGGAGCTTTGCCCCATCCCAAGCGAAAAGACTGCAACTCATTTTCTGTAAGTATAGCTCATTTGCAAATGTAAGCCACTCTAAATGAATACCACCTGAAACTTTCTAGTTTGCAGAGCGCCTCTTATTGGGCAGTGCGATTTTTTTTTGAAGGAATGAGAGTCATCCGCAGAGAAATAGCATCCACTCTGCTGAGCTACACTGGTATGAGTATGTATTACTTGGGCTAATCTAAGACCAATTTCTTCCCAGTGTCACACAATCATTCCGTCTTTCTCAGATGACTTGACAAACCTGTGTCTGCTCACAGGCAAAGCAAACCAACAGCAGGCATTTACTGTACAGTCCTGACACATGAATTTCTAAAGTAGGCTAAGTGAGCGTGACATGCTCTCCATTGTTAGGATTTTGTAAGTTGTGTAGTGTGCATTAGGCATAAGACTGACTAAACATCCCAGGCAGTTGCTACTGTTTAGCTTAGTCTTAACTGAAATTAATGTGTGTTTCCATTTGTAATTATTTCTGATCATTTGAATGAATGTGTAATTACTTGAATCTGCTTGCTGTCTATGGAGTGCAACAACACCCATGGTCTCTTTCCTTCCAGAAAGCTCTCCACCTCAAATTCTAACAAACAATCTCATAATCGTAATACAGTCGGTTATTGCTGAATAACTAGCTATTACGCCACTTGTATCGCTTATGAGTTGAAGCTGTATTTTACCCAAAAAGATGCAAATAATGAGACTTGCCTTTGCAATTAAAAGATGTACCGTACCATTTTAAAAGTATCGTTTGAGCTCCTGTGTCTTCAAAATCTAAATGATACCCATCCAGTAATGAAATTATATTACCTGGGCTTTGCATGTTAAATGAGAACTCATTTATATTTCTGAAATGCAATTCCCACAAAGATTACACAGCTTTCAAGGAAATATTTTAATTTGTTGGCAATTCTTAATAAACAAACAGGCTAGCTTCCACACAAAACAAAAATGGCAAACAAAGGTTTTTTAAAAAACATGTTCTATTGGCTGAAATAGCATCACATGTGCATTTCCTTATGTCTATTTTGCCTGAGTATCCTGCAATTGGCCACTTTGATCAGATGTCATTATTGGAAGAAGCACCTAAATGTCCAATGGAGAGTATTATTGATTGCGGGACTGGAGAATTTGTGATGACAAAATCAACAGGAAAAAGGAGAAAATGTGAAATAACCCACGTTTGGGGCTTTATTCTGTTGATGTGTGAAGTTGTACCTTCATTCTGTGTGCTTACATGAGGTCAGAAGGCACAGATGTTAATGTTCTTAAGGAAGTAATGGTCCAATAACATGAAAAGGAAATCATATAAATTCCTATAAAATTGGCTGTTTATGAAATCAAAATAATTACAGTTTTGGTTGGGCTAGCAGAGAATACCCTGATGACTGACAGTCTGCCAGTGTGTATACGTATACAGTATCACAGCACATGGCATTTACTGATGAAGTGCATGTTTCAAAAGCACTGTCACACAGAATCAGATGATTTTAGTCTGCAGAGGCAACAAGTACCTTCCCATGAATCTCGTACTCAACTGACACCCAATCAAAAATGTTACCTGTGGACACAGTGAGGATGTCATCTGAATGCAATGCCTTAATCTGACTTTCAGGCAGGACATAGTCCCACATATTAACATGGGAAATTTCACCAACAAAACTCTGAGCAGAATCAAATTTCCCCAAATAATTATCAGGGTCCTGTCCTAGAATGACGGTACCCTCGGGTTGAATCGTGTGTCCCAATTTGTACACCTTCCGAACGCTCCGCTTGCCGTCCACCCAGAACGCAGACAGACCCGTGGTGGATTCCCACGTGATGCACATGTGGGTCTTGAACGTGTTCAGTGGCGGTAAGTCAAAAAACACCCCCTCTCCACTCAGGTAGAAGGAATAGCGCCCATCCGCCTCTCGCCAGACGTTCAGTTCGTCAAAGTATTTGGTGCGGTACGCAAAGAGGATGACCTCTCTCTCGCCTTTCAGCTCCGTGGCCAGCTTCATGCAGAGTGTAAAGGCTTTGAGCTCCAGGGGCTTCTGGGGTGTCAGTTTGACGTAGCTGTCGTCCGTCTCATAGGGAAACACCAGGGCTTTCCCAAACAGACCTTCAGCACAGGTGCATATCAAGGAATGTAAAGGTTAGTCCATTGATATTGTCGTATTACATTGCAGGTAGCGATTTGCAGTGGAGGTGCCATCAAACCGCCTGGCATGTAAGTGTCCTGAGAGACCCACCTAACCTATGCCTGGCGATAATAATTGTAAGCGCTTGTGAGCTTAAAAGCAGTCCATTACATTCTACGACAAAAGTGGACAAGTGTTGAGAATTAGCATGTATGCTAAAACACTTAAGCAATGCATCTGGTTTGTCCAATGTAATTGTGATGTCCATGTCAAATAAATTTAACTTAACTTAAATCTATAGTCCAGGGAACAAACAAAATTATACTGTTAAAATTTATCAAACACTGTGTGAAAACACCCTACTGCCTTTCTATGAATACTTGCATGAACAGTATGTATGGTGTGGCTTATAGGATACTGTATGTGAAAGATCAGATGAATCAGGACTTGTGAAGTAATCTATAGTGAGCTCCATAGTGTTTGGGACAAATACATTTTTTTCTTGATTTGGCTCTGTACTCCACAATTTTAGATTTGGAACCAAACAATTCAATTGTGGTTAAAATGCATATTTTCAGATTTTATTTAAGGGAATTTTTTTTAATACATTTTGGTTTCACCATGTAGAAATAACAGCACTTTATAAATAGTCCCCCCATTTCAGGAAATCATACTGTTTGGGACAAATAGCATCACAGATGTTTCTGATTAATCAGGTGTGTAAAATTGCTTCCTTGGTGCAGGTATAAGAGCAGTCTATCTAGTCTTGGTTCTAGCCTTTTGATTCCATTATTGCCATTTGTCAATTTGAGGACCAGAGTTGTGTGAATGAAAGTCAAGGAGTAATAAGAAGAAGAAAAAATCCAGTCAGACATAGGCCGAATCTTAGACTAATCAATAGCACCAGTTTGGAACATCATTAAGAAGAGAGACAGCACTGGTCAGCTCCGAAATCACAAAGCCTGGTAAGCCCAGGAAGACCTCTACAGTGAATACAATGAATTTGGAGGCATTTGATTGAACTTGCAGATATGATGCTTCTCTGCAAATTAATTATGAAATGTAAAGTCTTCTGTGTACAGTAGTCACTAACTCATCCACACCTGCCTCCGGAAGACTGTTTCTGAACTGTTAGACAGCCATTTGGGGATTTTTCTTCATTATGGTGAGAATTTGTCAGTCATCAACTGTAGAGATCTTCCTTGGCTTACCAGGCTCTTTGTGATTGCCGAGATCACCCGTACTCTTCTCAAATGATATTCCAAACAGTAGATTTTGGTTAGCCTATGGTTTGACCTCTGTCTATGGTGAGACAAAAATGTATAAAAATACCCTGAAATAAAAGCTGAGCACTTTAAAAGCACTTTAACCACTTGTAAATTGTATCATCACAAATCTAAAATTGTGGAGTACACAGACAAACAAAGAAAATATATGTCTTTGCCAAAAGCATTGTGGAGCTCTATAATGAAATTCACTCAAACGGCATTCCTCAGTAATAGAAACAGTGTTATTGAAGATTGTGACCAGGCTGTACCTTCAGTGGTTGAGACAGCGACACCATTAAGCAGGAGGGTAGTCACCAACACCCCCATTTCACAGCATGGAAACTGGAAAGACAGCGAGAGATCGCATAAACCAAGGCACAGCTTTACGCAAGCAATTTCAGATGTATGTAGCGCAAAACAAAACCAACAAGTTATTCAGACCAAAGTACAAAGTCATGCTTACTGAGTGAAATACATTTTCAAACACAAATACCGGTTCATGTTCACTGGTTTCAGGTGCCAACTACATAAATATAACAGCTACTCCAAATTTTCAGATTATACACATTTACATTCCAATAGATTACAGGGTTTAGTGAACAAACAAATAATTTCCCCATACCATCTTGTGTTTGGCTTCCATGGCAGATTAAAATGGGGAGAGGTGCTGCTCCTTATTAAAACCATGCCTGAGATCCCCCCCCCCCTTCTTTAACCCATGATACTGACATCCTATTGGCTGCTTTACAGGAAGAACCTTTCTTTTGGACTTTTTGACAGGATAAATATTGTTTGTTTTTAGTTGAGTAACAAAGAAAGAATGATTTTGAACCATCTGCCACTGACATTTCAACTTTGATCGGGTCAACTGAACAGTATTTAATAAATAGTCTTTTTATTGGAAAATTCTTTAAACTTGGAGTCAAATCCAATCTTAAAAAATGAAAATATTTTTCCTTAATGAAATGCTAAATGGCTGTTCTGTATTGGATTTCTGTGATATTAACATTTTATGTTCAGTAGAAACAGGCCTTGGGTGATAACTGGATGTAACATAACTGTGACATTAGGAGCAGCACACAGAGTTAAAATTTTAAAGCTGAGAGACAATGGAGTTACATTTAAAACTTTGACACCGCAATCATCACTGTACGGAGCTCCTAAAGATGGGGTGTCCAAACTTATCCAAAAAGGGCTGGTGTGGGTGCAGGAATTTGTTTCAGCCCAGCACTAAGGCACCTGATTCAACTAATTAACTAATCATGGCCTTCAGTCAAGACCTTGATACAACAAGTAGAATCAGGTGTCTTAGAGCTGACCTAAAACAAAAACCTGCATCCACACCGGCCCTTTTTGGATAAGATTGGACACCCCTGCCCTTAAGGGATATGGGCGAGAAAAAAATGAATACTTTTGTTCCTGTGTATGTGTTAGCTAGCGAGTGATAGCTAGGTAAACTAGTGTTGTGAATACACATAGCATTCCACACAGGAGTACATAAATGATGTGCAGGAATTTGCTAGCTCCGGCAACAATAGCTGAAAATTGCTGGAACAATAGCCCCTTCAGACCGCTTTAACTGATGGTCATGCTGCGTTTAGCTGATCAATAACATGTCTTAGCATGGTGACCTAGAACAACCTGCAGCTCAATCCTCTTTCTGGATAGATTTGCACCGCCTTACAGTGGTGGCCACGAAAGACTTTGTTCACTGATGTACTGGAGACCATCTTACGATGATAGTTCTTGATGGTACTTAGTGTCTGTGATATAACCATAGCTTCTCGAACAGTACTAGAGACTTGCTAGGTTATTCTCAGTGATAGCGAATACATGTTCGCTTGTGAAATGCTTAATAGCATTATGATGTGATAGTGCTGAAAACAATTTATGGTTTTAGCTGGTGACCAGCTGGTTTCTTTCTGGTTTGTACTGGTGACAAGCTTTTTATATCTGGAGACCATCTTAATGATAGTTCTTGATGGTTTATGCTGGTACCACTCTAAGAGCTTGTGGTTATGGCATACATTCCCTTTGAAAATACCTTGAGTAAGTGCATGGTAAGGTTAAAAGAAAAAAAAGCTGACACTAAAATGTTTCAATGCAATTCTTTTTTTACTAAATATATCAGTTTGAAAATAGAACAGTTACAAATTGGCTCAAGTGAAATTAACCAGAAAAGATGAAGCAAATATTGACAGAACAAAGCAAACAGCAAGGTCATTTACTGACCCATTAACTGTAACTCAATCTCTCATGCTCTATATCTACCTCTCTATCACATACACACACTCGTTTTTTATTTTTACCAATTACCAATGTCAGGACTCAAAATAGGAACAATTTAGTTTGGCTAAGATATTGTAGGCTTCCCACAGTTGAAATACATTGATAATACACCGTAGATCCTGATACCACTTGATCCACCCTGGTATCTACAATCAATTGTAGTTACAGCTCATCTCACAATCCCTAAATATAGAGCCCCAACATAGGCGATTCGTGTAACAGCATGTAAAAAAACAGCAATAAACATACAAACACAGAAACACTTAATCTTTCTAAAAATCTCATAATCATGACTAATTGAACAATGTCCTCTTTACATTTTACTCACACTCAGGACTAATGTCATGGCATATAAAAAAGATGAAATTGACTGGTGGTGTATAGGTGTGACTCTTTCAGTGTGCTCAATTTCTGTGGGGACAAAGCAGGCCTGGGATTCCCATTAGAAGTAGGGCACTCTTTGCTGATAACGCTCTTCTCTTTCAGAGTTTCAGTTCCCCAGATGGCCCGTTAGGTCTTTCATAAAGAGAGTCCTTCAAGTTGGAAGTGATCTTCTTCCACACTTCATGATGTCATTGCCAATATGTATCGGAAATTAGTAATTAGTGAAGCCAAATGGACGGTAAATAATTTATTTTGAAATAAATCCTTTGTATATTTTTCAACAATATACTTTTTTGCGTGCACAATCATAAGAGATCTTCACAAGTCTGCATGTCTGCAAACCAATATATAACCTAACAGCAATAATTGATTGTGCCTAACTGTTGAAATAAATGAGTTGTGCTGTGTGCACACCCAGTAGTACACTCTTTGCACCATGGTGGCAGTAAATGCTCTCCTACCTACTCATGACCAAGTTTTTAAATCATTATTAAAATAACAGTATGCAAGTTTTATTCACAGAAGAGGAACTGAGGCACACATATTGAGAAAGCACACGTCAAAAGACATTCCAAAGACTTCACATTTAATTTTCCAACCCCTCCAGTATCTGGAATGTCCAATTCGCAAACTATGTACAATCATGCCTGTATATGCTCCCTGTTGCTGGCTTCAGAGAGTGATGATTGAGGGATGCCATTTAAAAAAAATTCTGCATTCTGTAACCCTGATCAATTTTTGCATACATTGCATTTTTTGCTTCTATTCAATTACAAATGTCAGGACTCAACATAGGAACAGTTTGGTTTGGCTAAGATATTGTCGGCTTATCTGGCAGGATAAATATTGTTTATTTTTAGTTGAGTAAGTGCACATGGTTAAGGTTAAAAGAAAAAAAGCTGACATTAACATTTTTCAAATGCAATCTTTTTTTTTTTTTTTTTTACAAAATATATCAGTCTGAAAATAGGACAGTTACATATTGACTCAAGTGAAATTAACCAGAAAAGATGAAGCAAATATTGACAGAACAAAGCAAACAGCAAGGTCATTTACTGACCCATTAACTGTAACTCAATCTCTCATGCTCTATATCTACCTCTCTATCACACACACACACTCAATTTTTCTTTTTACCAATTACCAATGTCAGGACTCAAAATAGGAACAATTTGGTTTGGCTGAGATATTGTAGGCTTCCCACAGTTGAAATACATTGATAATACACCGTAGATCCTGATACCACTTGATCCACCCTGGTATCTACAATCACTTGTACTTACAGCTCACCTCACAATCCCTAAACATAGAGCCCCAACATAGGCGATTTGCGCAACAGCATGTATAAAAACCTAGCAATAAACATACAAAGAGAAACTTAAAAACAATTCTCTCAATCATGACTAATTTAACAATGTCCTTTTTACATTTTACTTACAAATACAGGACTAATGTCATGGCATGTAAAAAAGATTAAATTGACTCGTGGGGACGGAGTGTAGCACAGTAGGTAAGGAACTGGGCTTGTAACCGAAAGGTCGCAGGTTCGATTCCCGGTTAAGGACACTGCCGTTGTACCCTTGAGCAAGGTACTTTACCTGCATTGCTTCAGTATATATCCAGCTGTATAAATGGATACAATGTAAAATGCTATGTAAAAAGTTGTGTAAGTCGCTCTGGATAAGAGTGTCTGCTAAATGCCTCTAATGTAATAATGAAATGTGGCGTATAGGTGTGACTCTTTCAGTGTGCTCAATTTCTGTGGGGACAAAGCAGGCCTGGGATTCCCTTCAGATGTACAACACTCTGCCTGTAACGCTCTCCTCTCAGCGTTAGTTCCCCAGATGGCCACAGCTAGATCTTCATGGTCTGGGGTATATAGGAAGCTGTGCGACCTTGCACATAAGTGATTAGCAAAAACAGTAGGAATTTATTATGTCCTTCTAACATTTCAAACAACCTGTGTTTCACAATCTGTCTCGCACATTATCTGGAACTGCAAGCACCCACCAACACACTAGAGAAGGTTGCTGCAGACATACATACACGCACAGGTTTTACAGGACAGCAGAAAATAGGGTTTAAAGATGTTTCAAAGTTTGAGAGTGCCTTAGGGATTAAAATTGTCATTCTACAGATCGGGTACAAACATGTTGCAGAAATATCAGACAAGCGACACGCCACACAGCAGGACGGCATTCTTATATCTTCACGATGACCATTACTATATGATACGAAATCTTAAGGCATTCCTAGGCAAACCATATGTTCGTCAGTTTTGCTATTCTGGATTTAGTAATCGCTGAGACCACAGTTGCAAGTTCAGTTGTGATGTGTGCAATGACTCTGAATGTCACAAGAAACAGAATGCCAAAATATTGCAATGATTGTTCAAGGTATTGCAAATCAGGCTTTTGTTTTGAGAAACACAAACGGCCAGTTTCCACAGGTGAGTCAGGAGTGTTAGTGGCACCATGTGATGTTACAAAGTATTGTACGAAATGTAACAGACGCTACCATGTCAGTGTAAAAAAAACCAAAAACGCACAAATGTGTTACAGGGCGTTGTGTTCATTGCGGCGAAGATTTGTTACCAGATGCAGAACATAATTGCTACATACAACCTAAAAAAAAAACAGACAAGTACATTTTCTTTGACTTTGAGACACGGTTTGAGAATGGCAAACAAAGTGCCAACTTTGTCTGTGCCATCCCATTTAACGGCGAAGGGTTTACAGATGAAGGGGATGACTGTACTGAAAAACCTTTGAGTAAGTTTAGATGTTCCAAGTATGTAGGTTATACATGGATAGCACACAACGCTGCGGGATTTGACAATTTTATTCTCTTGGAACATTTTTCCAAAGTGCGCATTACTCCCAAATTCACAATGATGGAGTTTAGGCTGATTTGCATGTAGGACGAGTGTTTTAAGCAGATACATAATCCGCTTTTCCACCGTTACCAGGGCCACTCCATGCCGTTCTGCGCTGCTCAGGACTCGTGGGAGCGGTTACCGTTTCCGTTTCCACCGTCGGGCTGCTAAAACCAGGACTAGGAAGTATCTAGTGAGGACAGCAAGTGACACGGTGGATCAGCGACGGCGTCCCGTTGTCAATGTAATATGCGCCAGTTGTTGTGGTCTCTCCCCATACTGTTTTGTTTTTGTTATGTTATGTTTCATTGGCTGACAAAACGGACAAGGATTCTGTGTATTTTGCTGTTTTTGGTTTTTCTTTTTAGCGTATCCTCCACTGACCATCACTGTTGCATTAATTCAAAAAAGTACTAACTAACGCTTACATTACAGTGTGAAGTATTCACATTATATAATACCACTAACCTATTTAAGACACTCAATCCAAAAAATAACATGTATAACCAAAATATTTTGGGCAGTAATACTTACATAGCAATGATGAAATTTTATCTGTGTTCAGACAGAGACAGTAAATCAACGATTCAATCCGCTTCTGTTTTGCTCCAGAAAACGATGTCAGATAGGTCTATCAGCAAATATACGGCTTAGCTATGCCCAGAAGTCCTCAATAATAATTGTATTTTCCAAGAAATTACGAAAAATCGTTAACAACGTTTCGTTAGGTGCAGCGTCTTAATGCGTAAGTGAATGCGATAAGAAAATTTTCGGTTACGCTGACCTATAAAACGCTATTCCAGAAGCAAAATTAGATATGCTATACATCGTTAGAAAGCTTATACTGTCACCTACTGAATAAATGAATTGTCAATCAAGCCAGACTGTACTAAAAACGGCGACAATGCCATAAACGGTACGTGTAGTATTATGCACAGCTATTTTGAATGTACCCAGGCATCACAAATGCACGAAATATTTCAAAAACATATTGTCCAAGACAATATATGACCACTCGGTCTCAAAAGGGACATCTCTAGGCGTAAAACCAATGGTAAGGTGTGGGAAAGAAATATATATATACTCAAAAGCACAAACCCAATGTATATGGGAAAGGAATGTATTCAAGAGCACCAGCCGCCACCTCCATGATGGATTATATGGCCAGCAAAGGAAGGGGTGCACAGAGCGGACAAAGGTCGACCTGAACCATAAGATTAACAACCTGCAGCAGTAAGCGCTTCATACCAAAAACACATGCAGTAAGAACAAACACGTAATGCAAAAGCAGCTTCTGCCATGCAAATTAAGCATTTTACGCAAGCATATAACGTAAAGCGAACGCAGCTTCTGCCTTTCACGCAAATGTGTCGTCAGAATAAAAAAATTAAAAAAAAATAAAGAAAGGAAGGGGCTCATAAATATTGGTGTCAAAGAATTGGGAAATAATGGTGTCAAAAACAGGAGCAACAAAGAAAATAAGTGGGAAGTACTAAGTTTAAGCTCCACAACAGGAGGGGCTATCAAAAATGGATAAAAAGAAGCATTTAGCCCCGGGGGATTTTAGTGTGTGTCTTTGGAGTGCTTGGAGAGTGGTTGGAGAACGAGTGGATGTATTGTCTTTACTTTGTGAGTGACTGTTGGTTGTACTGCGCAGATCAGCCCGGGTTCTTGTATGTAATCTTTGATTCACCTACAATAAACCCAGTTACATCAGACTCCGAGAAGTGTGTATACTTTGAAGAAGTGTACAACAGTGTGGAAGAGAGCGACCCCAGCACTTCTGGCCCAGGCCGGGGCCCGTTTTCTCCTGCCCACAAAGGTTATGTATTTATTCCATATTTAGTCCCAGATATTGACTGTAGAATGACATGGTATCATTTTTTAAAACTTTGTCCCATTTATTTAGTTATTCAGTGAGCAGCGTTTTCACTGCTGTATATCTTATGGCTATTGTCGGGTTTATCTTGTTGCTATGACGGAATACGATTTTTGATTGACATTTTTATTTATATTCGCTTCTCCACCGACCTAGCTTACAGAAGAGGACGTGAAGAGACTGTATGCGGAGTCACAAAACTGACGTGATGTGAAACCAATCAGTGAATACGTCATTAAGCCTGTCCACCCGAACGGTTCTGCTGCATTGAGCACAGCTGTCCAACTGTGCCAAAAATATTGTGCTGGGCACTGTTTGTAATCATTCTGCGCCAAACCGTTTCCAGATGGAAACGCCATTGGAACCGTTCCTCTCCGTGCTCAGAACCGTTCGGCCCTGCAGTGGAAAAGGGGCTATAGATAGCTACTCGTTCATCCTTACGCGTCTTGCTAAAACGGCCGCAGCGTTAAATCTGAGCACTGTGGAGAAAGGGCATTTCCCGCACAAATTTAACAAGCAGGAAAATGACAACTACCGAGGCCCTCATTCCGACAAACATTACTATGGTTATGAGGCCATGTCGGATATGTGAGGGAGGGTAAGTGTGAAGACCAGACGCAACCAAACAGGGGATTACCGAAGTTACCGAAGGGCACTCCGGTAACCACTAAGTCTTGTGAGACACGAAATAGGAAGAGGGTGCTATACTCGTAAGGAACGTATCCCAAATAATGACTAATAAACCCCTAAACGGGTATCATTACATTACATTACATTCATTTGGCAGACGCTTTTATCCAAAGCGACGTACAAAAAAGTGCATTTCATGGTCGTAGGCAACTGCTAAACACGGGTTCAGTAAGGTACAATACATATTTTGTACAGCTATTTCTAGCCGAGAACAGTGAACACTATTCTGGCCTAACATCTGCAAAGCCAACTAGGCAGAAGAATAAGCTACAGTATTAGGACAAATACAAATTACCAAGAAGTGCTGGGATGGGGCAACATGTAACAAGTGACAGGAAAAGGGGTTTTTTATATAAAAAAAAGCTGGCAGGCTTGCAAGGAGAGAGTTGCAGTAATCAAGGCGAGAGGTCACCGTAGCCTGGACGAGCAGCTGGGTGGAGTGCGTCGTCAAGTATGGTCGAATCCTTCTGATGTTGTACAGAAGGAATCTGCAGGACCGTGATGTTGCCTTGATGTGCTCCTTGAGGTCCAGTTGGTCATCCAGGACCACCCCCAAGCTCTTGGCAGAGTGAGAGGCAGTCACTGTGGTGCCATCAACCGTGATTGAGAGCTCACGAAGTAAGGAGGTCTTGCACGGGAAGAAGAGCAGCTCAGTTTTGTTGAGGTTGAGCTTCAGATGGTGGCTGGCCATCCAGGTGGAGATGTCAGCCAGGCAGGAAGAGATCTTATCATTGACCTGTGTGGCCGAGGGGGGGAAAGAAAGGAAGAGTTGTGTGTCATCTGCATAACAATGATAGGAGAAGCCATGTGAATTAATGACTGAACCAAGAGATCTGGTGTATAAGGAGAACAGCAGAGGACCCAGTACAGATCCCTGCGGCACTCCCGTAACAAGTGGATGAGAAGCAGAGGCAGACCCCTTCCAGGTGACCTGGTAGGTCCTATCTGCAAGACAGGGCAGTCCCAGCAATTCAGATGGTACTGGACAATAGTCCAAATTGGGCACAAAACCTTCCGAGCATTCTAATGTCCTTGAGAGGTGTTAGTCATAAAACCACTGGCTACAGTCCATATGAATTGATGACGGGAAGAAAAATGCAGATGCCAGAACATTTGTGGTTAGAAATGCCAGGACCCCTAGCAGAGGGGTGGAATACAGAAATATTTCTAAAAAAAAATCTCTCCCCACTATTTATCATCAAGCTGCACAACAAATTGGATTATGCCAAAAATACAAAATGTACTATGACAAAAATGTGAAAGAACAGAAATTTGAGTTGGGAGATGAAGTCATGATAAAAAAACTATCACGAAGGTCCATGGTCAGCCAACTGGAGAGGACCATGTACCAATACGCATACAGAGCCAACAGATCAACAGATGACGCCATTGCCACTGCCCTCCACACTGTACTGCTCCACCTAGAACAACGGGGAGCTTATGCACGTCTGCTGTTTGTGGATTACAGCTCTGCATTTAACACAATCATACCCAGCAGACTGGTCTCCAAGCTGTCCGACCTAGGCTTCGAACACAACATCTGCCTTTGGATAAAGGACTTCCTAACAGACCGGCAGCAGTCAGTCAGGATGGGTCCCCACCACTCTCCCACTCAGCACAGGGGCTCCACAAGGCTGTGTGTTGAGCCCCCTCCTCTACTCTCTGTACACCTATGACCGTATACCAACCCACAAAACTAACACAATCAAATTTGCATACGATATGACAGTGGTGATAAGTCAGCTTACAGAGAGTAGGTACAGAGGCTAACAGACTGGTGCTCAGAAAACAACTTGGCACTCAACACCAAAAAAAACAAAAGAGCTTATCATTGACATTACATTACATTACAGGCATTTAGCAGACGCTCTTATCCAGAGCGACGTACAACAAGTGCATTAGTTCAAGGTGCAGAGGTGCAAAAGAAACACACTAGAGTGAAGTAAAGATCGTAGTGCCAGAAGTGACCACATAGATCAGGACTCCAATCCTGTAGAGTAACCTGTTCAGCAAACAACAATCCTACCAAGTACAAACTAGCACTGGAATCACATTTTCCTAATCAGACAAAAACAATCCTGCCAAATAAAAACTAACGTAATCGTATTAGCCTAACTAGGTACATTGAGCTAAACTATAGGCTAGGGAGGGGTGGGGAGAGGTGCAGCCTGAAGAGATGAGTCTTTAGTCTGCGTTTGAAGGTAGTCAGATTCTCTGCTGTTCTGACCACCACGGGGAGGTCATTCCACCAGCGAGGGGCCAGGACAGACAGCAGACGGGAGCGGGAAGTACAGACGCGAAGAGGGGGAGGTGCCAAGCGTCCAGAGGTGGCAGAACGGAGAGGTCTGGCTGGTGTGTAGGGTCTAATGATCCTCTGGATGTACCCTGGTGCTGACCCCTTAGCTGCCTGGTATGCAAGCACCCAGGTCTTAAATTTGATGCGAGCCATAACAGGCAGCCAGTGGAGGTCAGTGAGCAGGGGGGTAACATGGGAATGTCTGGGGAAGTTGTAGACCAGACGCGCTGCAGCATTCTGGATGAGCTGCAGGGGTCTGATAGCGGATGCTGGCAGACCAGCCAGCAGTGAGTTGCAGTAGTCCAGGCGGGACAGGACCATCGCTTGAACCAGGAGCTGGGTTGCATAGGTGGTGAGGAAGGGGCGGATTCTCCGGATGTTGTACAGGAAGAACCTGCACGTTCGACTCACCGCCGTGATGTTCTGGGAGAGGGACAGTCTGTTGTCCATCACCACTCCAAGGTTTTTTGCGGTGGGTGATGATGACACCATGGTGTCCACTAGGGAAATGGAAAAGTCAAGAAGGTTAGAGGATGGAGCAGGGATGAAGATCATCTCTGTCTTACCTGGGTTCAGCTTAAGATGGTGGTTATCCATCCAGCTCTGGATGTCCCTCAGGCATTGACTTTAGGAAGAAGCAGGGTGACCATCCCCCACTGCACACAAATGGAGGAAGAGTGGATAGAGTCTCCAGTTTCAGGTTCCTGGGCACCCACATTTCAGAAGATCTCATGTGGACAACCAACATAAACTCTCTGGTTAAGAAGGCACAACAGCGGCTTTACTTCCTAAGAACACTCAGGAAAGTCAACCTGCCACAACAGCTGCTAGTGTCCTTCTACCGCTGCTCCATTGAGAGTGTCCTGACACATGGGGTTCTAGTGTGGTATGGCAACAGTTCTGCGGCTGACAAGAAGGCTCTGCAGTGAGTCATCAACACAGCCCAGAAGATCACCAACACACATCAGCCTGCCCTGGAAGACATCTATAGCTCCCGTTGCCTGCGGAAGGCATCCTGCATCCTAAAGGACCCATATCACCCCGCCCATCACTTGTTTGTCCTTCTGCCCTCAGGAAAGCGCTACAGGTTCATCAAAGCGCGCACCACAAGATTAACAAACAGTTTCTACCCCAAAACCATCACTACACTGAACTCTGCACTGAAAGTACGCCCCCATAGTCAATATTTATACTGTACAATACCCCTGTGCAATACTGATATTTATTCATATTCATATTTATTTGTGCAATACTTATATTTATTCTGTGCAACAGTGGTATTTATTCTGTGCATTCAGGTACTCTGTGCTTATTTGGTGCATACGTAGGCATAATGGGTATGCGTGTGTGAATTTGTGTGCATGTGTGTCAGAGTGTGTGCACGTGAGTGCACGTGAGTGTGCATGTGAGCTGTATGTAGAGTTTTTATTATTCCTTTTTTTCTTTTATATTTTTATTACCTTGTTTTATCTTGTATATTTGAGCTCCGCTCAGGCAGTGCGCCTGAATTTCGTTGTACGCACCAATACAATGACAATAAAGAAATTCTAATTCTAATTCTGATGGATGAATGTGGGTGTTACGACCCTTCTAGGGGTTAAGGGTGCAATATTTTAAATGATGTTTGATATTTGGCACCAGGAGATGTAACTAAATATATATAAGCTTTCTTGTGAGAATAATGAGAGACACACAAGGCGGACTACGGTGAAAGGGATTTTACTGTGTGGGGGGGGGGGGCTATTTACAAGTATTTACAGACATTTCCAAACATAAAACACGTCAAGACACACGACCGAGACCAGTACAAAAAAAAGGGAGTGGTGCCGAAAATAACAAACAAATACCCTAACTACGATTTTGTAATATAACTAACCTATTAACAATGCAGAAAACAAAACTTGTCTAACTAACCTAACTGTGACCCGCAGTCATAAATACAGGGGGCAACACCACCACTAAACTAATGTATTTAGACAGAGCCCTTACCCTACGTGTCAACACGTGTATAGGGGCCCCCGGAACTTACCTAACACTGGTCTCTGAAGCGAAACAGGGAGGACAAAATTTTAGACAACACAACTCTCTCAAATAACACACACAACCTAGCATTTGCCCAAACACACAGCACAAATGAGGAAACGGAAGGCTCCTGCAGGAACGAAATGGGGACATTTTAAATTGGGAGCTGAGGCATGATTGGGGGAGACATGATTGCAGGAGGGAGTTGATTGGCGGATGGGGGGGATGAGCGGGAGAACTCTGATGATGGACAGCGGGGATGACCAATGGGAATAACGAAGGGCGGCACACGGACTCCTGCGGAAATGACAGCAACCGAGAGAGAGCAGAACGAAAGAGGGGAGAAAAACGCACGCCCGCATCCCACACGCGAACGTAACACTCCCCCACACAAGAACGAACTAAAGTTTGTTCAATACACGATGACAGGGGAATACAATACAACAGTATACAAATCCCAAATCTAGTATCATGCACCCACTAAACACCAGATAGCGCATCCGCTACCACATTGTCCTTCCCCTTCTTATGTTTAATCACAATGTTGTAATTCTGTACAATCAGAGACCAACGCATGAGGCGCTGGTTCTGGTTGTACATCCTATACAAAAAAACCAATGGGCTGTGATCCGTGTAGACGTCAATGGGCACAGAACTAGAGCCAAGATAGACTTCGAAGAACTGCAATGATAATAGCAGCGCAAGCGCCTCCTTCTCAATGGTGGAATATCGTATCTGGTGCTTATTAAACTTCCGGGAAAAAAAACAGACAGGGTGATCAACTCCTTCCGCATCTTCCTGCAGAAGCACGGCACCAGCTCCCAGGGCACTCGCATCAACCTCTAACTGAAACGGTAGTGCGAAGTCTGGGGCAGCGAGCACAGGGGCACTACATAACAACGCCTTAACACTTTCAAAGGCGTGCTGACAATCTGGGGTCCATTCAAAATGTCTAATCACACTGAGGGCACTAGTCAAAGGGGCGACAACCACAGAGAAGTTTCTACAAAAACTTCTATAATAACCTGCCATTCCGAGAAACCGGCGTAGTTCACGCCTTGTGGTGGGCGCAGGAAACTCAGCGATGGCAGCAACCTTCGCTTCAACTGGACGGACCTGACCTCGACCCACCTGTTTCCCCAGGTAGGTTACGGTCGCTTTACCAAATTCGCACTTGGCCAGGTTCAGAGTGAGCGTTGCTTTGCCCAACCTGTCGAACACTATTCGCAATACTTGAATGTGATCGGACCAACTGTCCACAGACTTTACAACCAAATCATCCAAATAAGCATAGCAATCAGGTACACCAGCTAGGACTGTATTCACCAACCGCTGAAAGGTGGCGGGGGCGTTGCGAAGTCCAAATGCCAAAACATTATATTGCAGAAAGTCATCTGGGGTGACGAAGGCAGAAATTTCAGAGGCACGGGGTGTCAAAGGAACCTGCCAATACCCCTTAAGTAGGTCGAGTTTAGTCACGAATTTTGCGGAACCAATGTTGTCGATGCAGTCCTCCATCCTCGGCAGAGGGTAGGAGTCTGGCACTGTAATCGCATTTACCTTGCGAAAGTCTGTACAGAAACGTGCTGTACCGTCGGACTTTGGGACAAGAAGACGGGGTGAACTCCAGGGACTGGAGCTGGGCTTAGCCAATTCATTGTCTAAGAGATACTGCACTTCCTGTTTCATAGCATCCCGTTTTACAGCATTGATACGGTATGGATGTTGTCTAATGGGAACCGAGCCATTCACATCAATGTCATGCTGCAAGACAGTTGTCTGAGAGGGGATGTCACCAAAAAGTGCCGGATAGTCACCGATTAACTGAACTATATCATCGCACTGATTATCTAATAAATGAGCCAGATGGGAAGACAAGTTTAACAAGGACTCAGAGTTTGTTAGTCTAGCGCACTGTTGAGGTGCGTTCCGAAGCACAAGACCATCTTCATCTTCTGCACAACATAGACGGGAGGTTATAAGGGCAGGACTAACAATAGAAACAGGTAATACCTCCTTCCCGTCCTCCGACGGGGGTGTCTCTCTAACATGATATGTTTTGAGCATATTAATGTGGCAAACACGAGACTGGCGCTTGCGGTCGGGTGTTCGGATTACATAATCCGTTTCACTAAGTTTCTCTTCCACAGTGTATGGACCAGAAAAGCGAGCAGATCCAAGAACAGGCAGCAACACCAGGACCTGATCTCCCGGCTTGAAAGAGCGCACTACAGCCTTCTCGTCATACCGACGCTTCATAGTCCCTTGTGAGGAATAAAGCGCCTCTTTGGCAAGCAAGCAGGCATCGTGTAACCGCTCTTTAAACTGACTGACACAATCCAACACATTAGACTGGGAGGACGAGTCATCAGACATAAACTGTTCTTTTAAAACCTTTAAAGGACCTCGTACCGCATGTCCAAACACCAGTTCAGCTGGACTGAACCCTAACGATTCTTGTACCGCTTCTCTCAAAGCAAACAATGCAAAGGGCACAGCCTCATCCCAACCTGTTCCCGTCTCCAGACAGTATTTGCGGAGAGCAGACTTGAGTGTTTGGTGCCACCGTTCCAGTGCACCCTGCGACTCGGGATGATACGCACTAGAAACTCGATGCGTAATGGACAGAGAATGTAAGAACTGTTTAAAGTGCTTGGAAAGAAAATTAGTGCCTTGATCTGTCTGAATAATTTTTGGAAAACCAAATATAGAGAAAAATTTGGTCAGTGCTTTAATCACCGTTTTAGCGGTAATTGTACGCAGAGGAATAGCCTCAGGAAATCTGGTCGCTATACACATAATGGTAAGGAGGAACTGTTGACCAGATTTTGCCTTGGGGAGGGGTCCCACACAATCCACAATTACGTGCTGGAAGGGCTCACCCATTACAGGAATTGGACAGAGAGGGGCCGGAGGAATAACCTGATTAGGTTTTCCAGTGATCTGACAAACATGACATGATCTACAGTGTTTCGCTACAGCATTTTTAAGTCCAGGCCAAAAAAAATGCTTTAGCACACGGTTATACGTCTTTGTAACTCCCATATGACCAGACCATGGGTTTTCATGTGCCAAGGATAACACTTGCGGTCGGTAAGCAACGGGCACTACAATCTGATAGGTCACGCCCCACTCCATACCAGCAGCAACAGGAGAAGACCACTTCCGGATCAACATTCCATTGTCCACAAAATAAGCTACGGTCATCTTTTTGGCCGCTTCGGGTGTGACAGCCGCGTCAAAACACTGACGCAGTGACTGATCACACTGCTGAGCTGAAACAAGATTTTCACGAGTGACAGGCAGTACAAGAGAGGGCAATTCTGACTGTGAATTAAGCGATTGCCTTTCTTTCGCCTCCTCTAGCTCACTCGGTAAGGTCTCAGTTTTAAGCATCTCGCTATGTAAAACTGGAGACTCAGTTTCTGACTCATCAAAAGAGATCATCAGGTAGTCCTCGCAGGTTTCTTGGTCTTGCTCATGGTCAAGCTCGCCGTGGGCAGGACAGTCTGCCACAAGCACCTCCTCAGGGACCACGTCTACCTGCAGCCCTTCCTCTGCTCCTTCCAGTGACATCACACAGGTCTCTATGGCGACCTCCTCCTCATCAGTGCACTGCACGTATTCGGCGACCACGTCCTCGATGGCGTCCTGGATCACCAGCTCCTCTGGGTTGAAGCCATGCACTGCTACTTCCTCCCCATCCACCTCTGACACAAAGACCGTCTCCTGCAGCTCCACCAGAATCTCTTCCCCCCGGGCATCCCCCTCATCTGATCCGTGGAATATGATCTTGGGCTCTTGAGAGTGCAGTGCCAGCCCTGTCACATCGTCATCCATCCTCCTGACACCACATCAGATATCGGTTCGTTAAAGGACGGCCTCTGTCTTTCAGACGCTTTCCCAGGCCGTCCAGGTTTCCCCAGACTTGGGCAAAATTCAATCGGGAGTTTGTGTTGGTGGGGCGGGCCGCTGAAGCTCAGGGAGGGAGGGGCCAATTTATAATCAATTTATAAGATCTGCTGCTAGACAAAAGGGGGTAGGACCACACTGAAGTGGTATCATGTAGACCAACTGAAGAAATACAATAAAATGTAATGCCATGTATAACTATTTATGGGTTAAAACTATTTTTGTTTTGCTTCTCTTTATTTCAGAAATCCAGCATAAATATGTGGGAGGTCCTCTTGACAATAATGCTACTATTGATGGCGATGACACAAGAGTGCCCAGAGCAGCGCCCAGCACCTCTGTCTGGGATAATTGCAAGACCACACCAGGGCGCCCTGATCAACAATGTCCAGTGGGTCCATATTCCAGTCCTGGTGAACTTGACAGCATAGTCTCCAGATCTGGACGAGCATTGCAAGGGGGAGAGCGTGACCCAGATGTACAAGGACCTCATGACAACAGCATTCCTGAAATACCATGACATGGTGGCTGCCAACTTCCAGAACGACAGCCCAACCCCCACACCTACCAGACGAAAGCTGCTCGGGTTCCTGGATGGTGTTCTAGGAGCAACGGGAACCGGATTAGGTGTTTCAAATTGGATGGATATCCTACAAATGCAAAGGAATGAACCAAAACTGAAGGAGTTTATTGCCGCTCAGGTCCTACAGACTGACACTTTCTTACAAGAGGGCCTAAAGGAGGAACAGGACACAGTAGGAAATATACATACCATTGCATCTGCACTGTAAATCCTTGCTGACAGGGCCAGGAAAGCATTTAAAACCATTCACAAAGAATTATACTGTGCCAAGTTTTCCTCAGTTAAATATCAAGAGATTTCACACATACTCCAGGATATCCAGGCTGGCAGAGTGCCAATAACTCTCTTCACAGAGGAGGTTGTTATGAAATGGTTTGGACTAAACAAATGTTTCAGCACATCCTCTGACAATTTCAAAGACTTCATGACTAACCTTGACAAATGCAAACTGCCGATTCCATATAGTAATCTAATCCAAATGGCGAGGATCACCTCCCATCCTACCCCGGCTGGATTTTACAGCCCATTCTGTTAAGGTCCTCTCATGGGGGGTATCAATTTGCCCTTCTCTCCAAAGGGAGGAAAACCACCAAAACAAAGCAAAACGATTCCTTCCATACCAATCATAAAATGATGGAATGAGACTGTGTTTAACAATTTACAGTACAAAACATGGGCATGTTCTGCTGGAAACTCTCCCACAGTTTGGATATTTCATGAGATAAATGTATGCCATGCTAGTAACTGTTTCTATCCCTGTCTTCCAACCTGAGCAGGTAATGGACAGAATTGTAAAGCTTGAGAGTATTGGCAGTTTATAAGGAAATGTGCTAAAGGAGAGAAAAGACATTCCAAACTTCATAACCCAACTAAAAACAGGTGAATGGAGGGCTGTAGACACAGTGCTGTGAGAAAACCCCTTATGGATATTTCTGTGATTGTGGAATGGCAGAAACCAACAGTAAAGTGTGCGATGTAAATCTGACACGTACATAATAACTTCACCAGAGTAATCATCAAAGATAATGATGTTTGCATAACTACAACACATACACATTTTTACCTTTCCATCAATGGTAGTCTTACACAATGCCAGATCAATAATATTTCATTTTGCATGACTCCCCCTACAGCCTATTCCATTGGGCCCTACCACTTTCCATATGTAAATACCACACGTCACATTTTGTCTACTAGACCTGAGGATGAGTTAGGATTTGTAGAAGAAATCCCAGAATTTGATTTTGAACTACCCAAGTTGGACAACATGTTAATGGCAATGGTTAAAGACAATCATATCATCAAAGGGTAAGGATGGTACTCTCATCAATCAAATGCATGATGGAGATGTAGACCTAGCCTACTCAAGTGCATTGTGGGAATTGACATTTAAAGCCGCTGTATGCATCTGTTTAATACTGATTTTGTCACTGCCGGTATTGAAAGTAAATTTTGTATATTTTCATCACATTCGAGAATGTCCTTTTTTCCCCTCTTTTCCCCCTTTTCAGAACCCGCTGCCATTTGCCGTTCCCACCGCCCTTCATATTCATCCTGCTGGTCCCTGCCTACCTTCCCACAAATCCAAAGACCACACCTGATTTAAATTACCTGCTGGCCATCCTGTATTTTGCATTACACTCAGTTATTTATCTGTATCGTGAATCATTGGTTGTGTGTATTTGTACTGCGTGTTAATCCCTGGTTGTATCGCGAGTAGTGTACCCGTTTCCCTTGTTTTACCCTGTTTGTTACCGTTCCATTTGTCCACCACGCTGAGGCATTGGGACAGGTAAGAGAGACCTTTACATACTTGCACATAGGATTAACAGGTTTTACTGTATAGACACTTGTCTAGGAGTGGTTGCTACCATCTGTATTTAAGTTTGTTAGCCAGAGTAGTTAAGTAGGCTATTGATTTGGATGTCCCTAGGTAGGTAGTCTTCTACATTTGGTTATAGCTTGTTAATTTCTTTGGCAACACACAGGATACAAATCCTCTGTTGTATGTGTGTCTGTAAATATTGTACATACCGTTTTATAGCCTGTCACCATCTTCACTGTTAACAATGGTGTTTAATCAGTGACAAGTAAACCCTTTCACTTCCGGAAACCAAATATAAAATGAAAAACACAAACACAAAACAATGACAAAATTCCTAATTCCACTTGGAGTTTTCCCTATCTCACAGTGGAGTTTTCCCTATCTCACAGTGGAGTTTTCCCTATCTCACACTGGACCCTAACTACCCACCCTGGCAGCTAAGCTACTTGCCGGGATAAACACGTACAACAAAAGACACGTCTCGTAACAGGCCAGGGTCAAACATAACTCAGTTAGCCCTTTGAAAAAATAATTAAGTAAAAATATGTCATTTGTGAAACCTTTTACTGCCACCTGCCAACCTCACTCCGTCATATTCTCTCCCAGCTCCCACACACAGCTCAGGTGTGAGTCCTCCTTTTATTAGGGCTTAATGAGGTGACTGCCTTCAGCTGTAGGCACCTGTCTGCTGCTGCAGTGAAAAGGGGCGGAGACAACCGTGGGGGAAGTAGTCCCTCTACAATGGTGCCCCTACACAGCATATAAAACTCTATTTGAATAGCAGGTGTTCCTTTGGTTTTAGGTGACAATAAAATGGTCTCCCTCTCTAAAATGTGTGCGTTCCATTACATTTCACTCCTCACCTCCTTTCCTCCACTCCCCCACTACCGTTTGTCTGTTATCCAGAAGTATGAGTAGGAAAGGGGGTAGGAGGCAAGTGGAGGACAGGAGAGCATGAGGGGGTATGCAAATAGATTTTATAGTTTCCTTACCATCGAAAATGATAAATATCATATCAAGTTCCGTGTCAATTATGTTGCATTATTATTATCAAGTTCTGTGTCGATTATGTCACATTATGTACCAGAGGTAGGCTGTATTTCTAGGTTGTTTCATGAAGTGAATGGAAGTGAATTAAAATGAGATTTGGTTCCTTTGGAAGACAGGGCGAAAATAAAATGACTCTACATTATTCATTCAGTTTAGGCAAGGAAACTGGAGCTTAAGATGTTACCAAAGTGAAATACCCCTTCAAGCTCCATTGTTTCCCGACCTATAGTATATCTTCATGAAGGAATGAAACCCATCGACTCACAACTTGATTATATGGTATTTATCATACAGCACATAGGTCCCATGTCAAGAAAGATTTTTTGTTTTATTTAAAATATACTTTTAAATGCAAGAAATCCAGTCTTTTCATTGTCCCAGAGGCAAACTAGATATTTGCATGCCTAATCTGTCCCTCCACTAATGGTATGGGAACATGGTAATGTTGTTACTGACATTGTAAACATTGCCTTATCGATCATTGGAAATGAGCAAAAATATTACTTTGATATTATAATTAGCAACATGATCATGATCGTTTTTATGAGCTCAATAGTAATTCGCCTGGCAAATCAACAGACACAAACTAGCTAGCCAGCCAACTAGTAGCACGATGTAGCCTTGGCTAACGGGCTAACTCAGGATACTCAGGAAGTTTTTATTTGGCCAACTGATGTGAAGCTACCTAACTGGCTGTTAAGTTTCATGTGCCCACACTGTCCATTGGACATCTCTCACAGGGTTTCAATTGCAAAATCAATCGCTGTTTCCAGTGCTATGACTGTATTTATTTTCCCATGACGAAAAAGACCGTTCGGTTTAATTAAAATATACTCTTAAATGCAAGAACAGTGTTTTCATTGCTCTAAAGGTCAACTGCAAATTGTTCCACTAATGGTATAGGAGTGTGGTAACGTTGCTGACATTGTAAACAACCAAGAAGTGGTAGTGGGGCTACATGAAGTATGACAATGCAAAAAACAGTTGAGTTGCCTAGGAGATAAGCCAAAATATCACTATAATATTAGAATTGTCAACATGATCATCAATGTTAGCTTGACAGTAATTCACCAGGTAAATCGACAGACACAAACTAGCCAGCCAGCCAGCAAGCAGTACGATGTAGTTTTTATCTAGCTAACTGATGTGAAGCTGCTCAACTGGCTGCTACGTTTCATTTGCCCAAGCTATCCCCTGGACTGTGTGCATTGTTCATTGGCTCTGTCTCAAGCCACTTTCACACTTTCATTTGCGCCCGATACCCACTGAACCTCTCTTGAGGGGTTTCAATTGCTCTCAGGCTTACTGGATCACTCTCGCGCTAAAATGTTTTTTTTTTCCTCTCACGTTTTTTCTACCGACTTTTGTCCACAACGGTGCGTCATACTCTGAAGCCAGGCTGTGGCCAAGGGTGAAATTTTTATTTATTTTTGCTTGGAAACATATATTGTTTGCCGTATTTACAACATCAGGCATTGAAACCTACAGTCTACTGTTGAAATGTGGGAATTGTGATTTATACTAACTGGCTGCTCTGGAAATGCTCTAATGTTAGGATTTTATGCACTGTCCAAGACCATCATCTGATCAACATTTTGACCATGGTATTTCATGGTATTTTTTGACCATTTTACATAATATCAGTGCATTTATTTACCATATCCTATGATCTAACGAGATATTTTCAAAGAACGACATGGTTATTTGTCAGGCCACAATTATTGATTACATCTTGTGCTTTCAGCCATAAGGTAGATTCCAGGATGCCTCAGGATATCTCAGACAAAATGGCTTACGTTTTGAGCAAATTGAGCCAACAACTCACTAGACCCCATACAGAGGAACATGTTGACCATGTATATTATGAGCTTGAGAATGTTTTGACTATTCTTGCAAGATGTGCAGACCATGTTGTTGTGGATAGCGTTGAGCAGATCTTTCAGAAGTTGGAGAGGGCCCACAGCTTACTTGGCTCACGGCTCCCAGGGAACACTGGACGGAAGGTGCAACAATTTTTTTCCATCGAACAGGAAGAGCTGGAGTACCTCCTCCAGTTTAACTTCAATCTACAAGAAATTGCATGTTTATTTTCTGTAAGCCTAAGCAAGCTTCTTGCATTCATTGTGAAGGTTGTTCCTAAGTTAAACAACTAAGGTTTAACAAAGTAAGGTTTAATTTCTTTTTTTAATGATCTACTCTATGGTGACACATAGTGTCACTGCCATACAGACAAACTGAAATCTAGACGATCGTTAACTGTAGCTACCTAGTTAGTGTTAACATTTTGATAGCTAGCTGGCAAATAGGCAGAATCTGATGATAAATATTAAAATGATTTGTCTTTTCTTTTTTTGTTCATTTTGCTGTTGCCTTTCCAACCAGTAAACGTTTCCAGTGAACTTACTGAAGACCTGGGGTAGTAAAAAGAATGCACCTGTTTTTCCTACCCATGTCTTCCCTTTCTGCTCCTGCACATACTCTGTGATGTTTTCATTGACTCCTCGATACTGATTGCATGGGTGAGGTGAATGCGCTCATTTATGTGACATGGTGGAAATGAAGTGTCTAGGAACAAGGTAGCAATTTCTAGTCCACATACCTGTCAAACTTTCCTATGGTAATCGTGAGCAAAGATCGAGTTAGGAGGGAGAACTTGAATCTAGTAACAAAACTTGATGTTACAACAAAGTGTTTTAGTTTTTGGCTCTTAAGAGGCTTGTCTATTTTTGATAGAATTCTTTTGTCCAAAGTGTAAGGTATGTCTAGGATGATATATCATTCTGTATATGTCATTCTGTATTTATATAATCTAAAACTATTAGAACTGCAAATACCATTATTTTTAATGGAAGAATAAGACCCATTATATTCAAAAATAACAACTAGCGAAAGATTATGAGAATGGTGGTTTGCAGTAATAGACTTTGAATCACTAGTAGGAGCTTTTAAATTTAACTGGGTCAATGCTTGTTTGTCACAGTTCACATCCATGTGGTAGTACTGTTGGGAAGTTTGATTCATTAAAATGAATCAGTAGATTCAAGTCCGTATATCAAAATGAATCAAGTTTTCAAGTCGTTCAAGTCATTTTCGCATACTTAACCATTAATAAAACACTGACTTGTCGAATGTAGTATTCACGTTCTTGTCCTCCCTCTCCGACTCTAACTTGAATACAGCTCCTGGATAATGTAGGTGCTCACAACAATTCAGCATAACAGATGGGAGAAACGATATTTATTTTCTCCCGCCGAGATAATACTAGGTCTATATGCCTCTTTATTAAAGCGCAAGTCTTTTAATCAGCGAAATTACAAGCTCCAATCAGCGCGACAACATCTTTCCCACACACAGCAATTCTCGCATGCTGTGAATTCACCCTTAGTTCAATGACTATCTAAACAGAAGCTACTGCTAAGCAGTTTATGACTATAACACTTGAACATTTTTAGCAACTGTAACGACATTGATTCTGTAATATCAGTCTTAATCTTGCTGTGCCGCCTAGGACTCTGGGTAGTTTATTAAAATTATTCTCTTTTCATATTATTATCACTCTTCTTGACAGTAGTTTCTCGTTTTTTGATCTTGCACTAGGCTACCTTTACTATATTTCAACTCTGATCCATATTTTATATTTCTCTTGATTTGTTGTTGACATAAAGACTGGAAGTTAAGTCCAGCGTCATTTAATTGCTGAATAACAATCAGAAATAAGTCTCATTCAATTGCTACAATCTGTTCATGTTATATAATTAAGGACAAAGCTGTTTCTAAGGACGGACAAAGCTGTTTCTAAGGACAAGCAAAACAATATATCCTGCTATTCTGCATCCATTGGGTTTTGCTTAAAGAAATGCCCCATATACTAATTAATTTTTTTACCAAATCAAAAGAATATGTTCTCATAACACTGTTTAAAAAGTTCATGTTGTCATCAAGGTTGTCATTAAAATCATGCACGTGACATTATTTTTCACAAATCTGAACACTATTTTCGCCAAACATATAACATTTCCTGTTTGTCTCACTTCTGCTCGGATAGGCATTAATAGGCCTATGCTGTACACTTGGCGAGTCGTTCAGTAGGCTACTTTTTGAGTTTTCATACCAATTTAGTCTTTCAGTTCATTTGAGTCATTGAGTCATTCAGTATGCTTCGTACAGTAGAATCATTCAGTTCATTTCATTCATTTGAGTCTTTCAAACTCTGAACGAATTGAAGGAAACAAACGAAAGACCAGTCTGACAGGCTTAGCTCCAGCAGATTAGCACGCAAGCAATTTCTTATAATTTATTTAGTTACATGAATAATATTTGCAATGCCTACAGTGCAAATACTAAAAAAGTCCTGTAGTCATATGCCAGTTTCTTACATTTTGATAATGTATTGTCTTTAGTGATGGGAGTCTTGCAGTGGCTGAACGAAGAACCCAACTTGGTCATGCTTTTCACAGATTTTTGCGCACCATTTAACCTGCATTAAAAAATAAAAGGTGCGCAAGTTTGGTGATGCAAGTTGCGAAATCTTTTGCAACCAACAAAGGATTGATTATAATAATGTGCCAGAAATACTATTGTCTCGGCAAAAAAGCAAAAATGAATTTTCATTGCAAACTTTCTTTTTTAGTTGGCAATGAAATACTGAGAGATCCCATATATACAACAGGTTAAACTATACATGTCCTGGATCAAAAGCTTCTTTACCACAAGAAGTGCATAAAATCAAAGGGTGGATACGCAGAACTACTAAAGGTCTATGAAGTAAAAAGTCAGCAGTGTACCCAGTGTCTCCAAATCTATCCAAAATGTATAAATTATGCATTACTTTAAATCACAACATAATCATGTATTTCACTACCAATCAACTGTTTTGACTCAAGAAACTCACTTTTGTATCATTTTCAAGTGAGAATTACAAGCTTTCTATTGGCACAGTGGTCTAAAATATCTGGGGGTCCAGAAACATATGCAGAATCTCTCCAAAAATGAATTAAATGCTTTTTGTCCATAATAAAGCATATAAATGAGCCCCATGAAGTTTAAGATGAAACATTGATATCAGATTTAAAAAATCATTCAAAAACATTGTCACATAATGTGGTACAGTACCTATATGTAATCATTAACTTGTGTATGTTTTTCTGTCCTCTACAGTATGTAATATTTTCTTGTATGGGGATGGGACGACATGAAAACAATATTCAACCATCCACCACGTTTTGGCGATGTTCCAGCTTTCACGTCACATCCAGTGCTTGAAGCACAAACCCTACTTAGCTACCAATGTTACAGTGTGAAATATTCTCATTATAAAATACCACTAACCTATGTAAATACACTTAACTTCAAAAATAATGTATATAACCGAAATATTTTGATTACTTACATATGCACGGACAGAATCAATGCCGTCGTTCTCTTCTGACTTAGCCCAGAAAACGGTATATATGCTCAGAAGTTCTCTAGAATAATCTTATTTTCCAAGAAATGACGAAACTCAGCGATAAAGTTTTTGCCGGATGCAGTGTCCTACTGCTACCATGAAGTGAATACGTAAGGCTGCGATAAGACAAAACATACGGTTATGCTGAGCTGTAAAATGCTATTCCAAAAGTAAAACTAGACATATTATACATTGTTAGAAAGCTTATTCTGTCAGCCAGATTGTACTACAAAGGGCGACAACACCGTGAACGTGTGGTATTTCGCACAGCTATTTAGTCAGCTACCCAGGCATAAAAAATGTGCGTATATATTATCTAAGGCAATATATGACCACTCAGACTCGAAAGGGCCATCTCTGTGTACAACCAATGGTAAGGTTGTATATTTATTCTATATTTAGTCCCAGATATTGACAGTGGAATGACATAATATAGTTCTACTATAATTCCTCTTTTCTATTTCAGTGTTCAGTGAGCAGAATTTTTCACAGCTGTACTGGCATACCTTCAGTTATTGTTGGCTTTATCTTGTTGCTATGACAGAATACAAATTTTTAGTGGTGAAAGAATATTTTTACGAATGCCCAGATAGACTATTGTCCAGTGTGTCAGGCTTGGGGGGTGTAGTTACAGATGAGACCGCAGGGAGGGGGTGCTTGGTAAATGGACTACGGGCACGACTATGGTGACGCTTTGAAACTTTGTCTTGAATAGTTGTCCTGAATCGTCTACTAATAAAGCTAGAACACAGAGTCTGTGTTTTCAACTCATAGTTTGGTTGTCATAGGGTAGTGAGATGTCTTTTCGGTTTGTATGGCTTCATCGCCTCGTTTGACAAAATTTTCAGTCCTCCATCACCGTGTTCCAGGAATCCAAATTCAATATAACGTTAATCAAACTTTATGTATTTACACTTTTTAGCACTAGATGCTTCTCTTTCAAGATCTTTCATTTGAGGACGTACCAGGCCACGGGTTTTTCGGAAATCTGTCCATTTCGACTAAGCTCACAACCATTAGGCTGCATTCCAGATCATGCGGCTAGCCTGTGTCAAATCATTTTGTTTTGTGATGAGTGTCATTTGTGATTGGTGGGCTAGCTAGCAAACATATTTTTTCTTTTTTTTTTTTTTAGCTAGAATTCTATGAATGTATTTTATAGAAATGCACAGCCTAGAAAACAACATTTAATCATTTTATTTCATAAATAAAATAAAATATGTTTTGTGTGTTTTACACATCTTAAAGGTGAATTCCAGATTTTTTTTGCGACCCCTAGTTTGAGAACCACTGCCTTTACCCCTAGCCATCACTCATCCCAAACATATTTTTAATTAAACTAAAATAGATTCCAAATTCATGATTAAGTACGGCGTGTCTTATATTAACAACTTATATTTTGAACTATGTACATTATTTTTAACCCTCTGTTTAATTATAACAAGTCTACTGATTTTCTTTACTGTTTTTTTTTTTTTTTTTTACGTGTTTACTTTTCATTGAGCCCATTTGGAAATCTGGAGTTTATTATTTTGATCCACTGTCTTTCTTAAAATTTTCTTTCTCTTTTTGTCCAATTTGGATTGTGAGCTAGACTTCTGATAAAAATTTTACTTTTTAGTTTTTCGTGTCTTGTAAATTCTTCTACAGATTTTTTTCTGATGTTTGATATTGTATATGCGTGAATTGAGCCAGGTTTAATTGTGGTTCCCGTTTCTCCTACATATTGTTTCTTGCAGTTCATACTCATGATCAAGTAAACAGTTTTTCCTTTTTAGGGGAACATTTTGTGTTATATTGTAGGAATCTTTTGTCTTGTAATTTTGTATGATATTTTTGAATGGTTATAGTTTTTGTTTGGCGGGGGGTCCAGTTTACTGTGCGGTATATAGATCTTTTAGATTTCTGTTTCTCTTGTATGCTGAAAGTTTCCATTATATCGGTTTTGCCCAGTATATGTTCCAGATTGTTTTTTAATGCTATATTTGCCCTAGAAGTGTATTTGGAGAATACTGATATAAGGAGGATAATTGTCTTGTGTTGTGATTGTGTGTCTGAGGTTTCTTGTTCCCTTTGGTTTTTAAGCCAATCTTGTTGGATGGATTTCAGAAATGTTCTGGAATATCCTCTATTTCGCAGTGCTTGGAAAAGGGTTTTGATGGCCGCTTGGGAGTCCGAATCCTGTGTGCAGATTCTTTGAAAATGGATTAGTTGTGATTTTGCGATTCCTCTAAAAGTAGGTTTTGGGTGGAAACTGTGTTTATGTAGTAGTGCGTGAGTGTCTGTTGGTTTGAAAAAAACTTTTATATCTAATTTATTAGTTTTGTGAAAATACTGGCCTTTGTAGCTGGATGTATCAAGGAAGTCAATTTCCTTATTCTGTAAGGTGTATTTTATCTTAATTGATTTGTGATGAGTGTTCTTAATATATATAAATTGTTTTAATTGTGTTTCTGTGTGTGTCCATGTACCCCAAATATCACCCAGATATCTGTAGTAATGTGTGGTTAATAGATCACATTTGGGAAATAGTGTCTCTTCCCAATACGCCATATATACATTTGCATATGCTGGAGCAAATGTTTGCCTTTGATTTTTAAAAAGAATTTTCCATTAAATTCAAAATCATTTTTGGTAGGACTTAATTGTAATAGTTCTGGTAGAATATTTTTGGGCCTGTTTTTGTCCTGATACTTGTTGAAGCATTTTCTGATTGCTTGTAGTCCCTTAGTTGTTTCTGTGTTGGTATACAAACTATTTACATCAATTGTGAATAGTAGATTAGAGGGTTCTAATGTAATTTCTTTAATTTTGTTTACAAAGTCATAGGTGTCTTTTATGTTGCTGGTATGTTTGGTAGATAAGGGGTTCAGCCTGTAGTCCAGGTATTCCACCACTCTATAGCTTTCACTATTGCAGTCGGAAGTGATTGGTCTTCCTGGCGGTGTTTGAGGTGTTGGTCAACTGTCTGGAGATTTATGAATTTTCGGTAAGAGGTAAAAGCATCTAGGCCATGGGGTATCTTCTCCGTTTAGGTATTGGGCCTGTTTTGGATTTAAGAACCTTTCGTGTCCCAATTCATAATTTTTTTTGATGTATTAATGGGATTGAATCCATGTATACAGGTTGTTCTAATCTTTGATATAATTCTGAGTGCTTCCTTCACATATTCTGTTCGATCCATCATCACTGTGGCACTGCCTTTGTCTGCTGGTTTTATTGCTATATTTGTCTTAGTTATTATAGATTTGTTTCATTTTCTGTTTCTGTTCGGTTTGTCGCTTCTGGGTGGAGTGATATAGACAGGTTTCCAATTGCTTTTTTGTCTTTCAATCAAGGTTTTATTTCAGGTATTTCTTGGGGTGATGGTTCCCAATTGGAAGGGGGCATAAAAGGTACTTTTATGCTTTTTTCTCTTTGTGCTGAATTGAAAAATGCTGCCAATTTTAGTCTACGATCACATTGTGAGACCTCTGCTCATAGTCCTGCTTTTTGCCACAAGGGGATGAATGATAGGCCTTTTTGTAGAATACTAGCCTGTATTGGGGAAAGACTTGAAGTGCACGAGAGGTTCACCACCATTTTGTCTTGTGTTTTTGTAGTTCTTGGGTTCAATGTTCTTTTCAGTATAAATACTCTAACTAATGTTCGCTCATTGCTTCTCCTGCTTTTTGTGTCCAGTGGATCCCATCTTCTGTGGTCCAGAATTTTGAGTCTGATAGTCTGGGGATGCTCTTCCCTGTTTGCTTGTTCAATTAATTGAGCTTCCTAATGTTCTTTTTAATGCCTGTGGGTAGTTGGTGGCTAAAACCTATGACCAGCATGAATATGGTGCAATTGGGAAAGGTGGTTGCTGTTGCCCCAGTATTTTGACTTAGCTGTTTGTTCAGTAATGTTGGGTTGCTTTGTGATCTATTATTTAGACTGAAAGAAAGAACCACTTTCTCTGTGTCCATTGTTCCTGGAGTTTTGTATTTGAGAATATGGTAGACGTGGGTCAGTTGTGCTCTTGGATAACTGTCCTTATGCACTCTGCGGTCCCTTATCTTAGGCATTCTACAGAGGTTGGAATGCCCAAGGATCACCGCTGGTCTTTTCGGTTTCAGGTGCCAATTGCGATGTTTGTCCCCGGCATTTTCATGTCTTGTTAAACCAATTGTTTCCTCCGTTGTTGGAAAGTCAGGTCTTATTGTGTCTCTACTGGGTCCCACAAGGGGACTGTCCTCTGAGGATTGGCTAGTGGTATTCTCAATCTGTATGACTGCTTGTGTCAGTATGGAAGGCTCAGTTGTAGGGGGTGTTGAGGATGTGTCTGTGGAAGATGTGTGGTTGTGTGGGGCGATTCGGGATTGGGAGTACTTCCGCTTTCTTCTGTAGAATTTGATCTTTCATTGTAAGGAATCGGAGAGCTAGATCCGGATGTTGATTGAGGTTGTGCAAATTCACAGTTTGATGGTGTTCCTGCTGTTTGTTCTTCTGGCACGGGATTGTTTCTTGTGTCTTGTTGGTTGTCTTCTGTCTCTCTTGGAGGATTGGTTTCTATTAGTCTTGTAACTGTTTGGGTAACTTCCTGTATGGTGCTGTCATGAATGTGTCTGAGGTTTCTTCTGGCCCATCTGATTGTTACTTCCTAGGCTTGTCTCCAGTGGCTGTAGTTTTCATGATTGCTCCCAGGATTTGGATTGTTTCAGTATAGTGGTCTTCCAGGGTTAGGGTTAGGGTAATGTGAATGGGGAAACCACTAACCTAGCTAACATTAGCTAACTAACACAGCATTTCATATCCCAAATTGTGCACATTATACATAAAGGGACTATCGACCTCTCTGCTTCATGCATGGCAGAAGATGCTTTTGTTCTTCCATCCTTGCACGCAAAGAATGAGGCCAAATTCCCAGAAAGACTGGTAATGCCCAACTTCCAGCACAGAAGAAGAGGACAGTCTGTGTGTGGATCGGGGCACAGGATAAAAGTCTCAACAATAAAAAAGGAAACTCACAAAAGTTACTGAATGCATGCGTGTCACTTGATCTGCAAATACAGATTCAACACTTCACAAGCCATTTTTACATTTGAAAATGTCTTATTGCAAAAAAAATACAGGTGGAAATTGAAAACATGTTTTTGGTTTTCTTATATAAAATATGATATATTTGTGCAAAAGGGACAATATGCATTTAGAAATATGTGTGTAATTCTACAAATCAGTGCACATTCATTTAAATGACAATTTACAAGACACAAATGGAAAGGTATTTGCTTCTGGATAGTAAAACACATTTGTGACTTGTTTCTTATGTATGTATGTTTTGTCAATTATATTGAGACTAATCTTTCCATAGATTTGTACCTTCATTATAAAAGATGGACCGGCGACCTGTCCAGGGTGTATTCCTGGTTCTCGCCCAATGCATGCTGAGATAGGCTCTAGCACCTCCCACAACCCTGACCAGGAATATGTGGTACAGATAATGAATGGATGGATTATCAAAGATAATGCAGGTGTAGGCTATATCATACGTACGGTAACTGATCACATGCAGTATTTTCCTTCCATATATTAGATACGTCTCTGAAAAATTCAACACCATCTTCAACATCGTCATTATAGTTTTTAAAAAACTATTTGAAATATAATTAATCTGTTCCAGATATGTAGGTTGTACAAACAGTTTTAAACTGATGACTCGTACATAATAAAACAAAATAATAGTAATGTAATGATGTCCAAATGTTAGTTTTGACAATGTATTTATTTTAATTACCTACTTTTAACCATGTGTGCAGTTCCCTTTGTTTACTGAACCCTGGGAAGCATGTCAAATCGAAATACTCAAAACTAATCTTTGTACTAGAAGCTAATCTTTCACTTGTCTGCACATATGTTTAAAAAGCTGAAAAAGCCTAAGTAAACTGCCCTTAAAGCTCAGATTACAATTCTTGTAATCCTAGGTCATGGTTTAATACTCTACGTAGTCTGAAACATCGGTTCTGTGCAGGCAACTCTCAATTCAACCCTTTTCTGCATGGATGAGTCAATAACAAGGCTCGTTCATGAGCGGGTGTGCTCGTATAAGCAGTTATGAGTACTGTGACGTAAAACCATGCGGACCAATTTGGAGTGAAATAAATCTTATATCTTTTGTTGGACTCAGGAAATCGGTGCTGGAGAGTAACTGTTCAGTGAAGAATGCGGGCGGGGTGCTCAGCTGGCGGTGTGGGCGCGAGGAATTGCGTGTTATACATTCAAACGACAAAGCGCTTCTCCTCACATTAATACCGCTAATTAAATCAACCGGCAGTAAAGGAAAAATTAGCTGTTCATCCCGTCGCTACACAAAACACTGCACACAAAATGTATTGTCAGTCATTTCGGTGTCACCCCCCGCTCCGAATCGTTTAGTGCTTGACCGCAGCTCCGACTGCATAGTCCCATTCACTGAACTGAAACACGGCCGAACGTTCGGTTCAGCTTGCTAACTAGTGAAATGAGAACGGTCGTTCGTGAAGGATAAGCCAGTGAGCTGAGAATTTAGTTGGATAAAGATTAGTGTGGAAAAAATCCAGTTTACCAAAAACAGCTGACGGTTAGTACCGAAAATGAAAACAGACGAACTGCGGTTCATATTAGCACATTATTTTATTTTAATTGAATTTAGTTTTCCAGTTCAAAAAATGTAGACAGAGCATTTCCCCACAGAATATTTAATAGTCAAAGAACCAAACACTTTCCCCCTATTTTTTAATGAAATGTTTTCGTTTCGATTTTATTCTAAACAATTTAGTTTGAAAGAATGTGTTTGATATGGCCATTTTACTAAAATTCCCAAAATGGGTTGTTTTAGGCCTTGATGCTGATTTCTTTTCGTGTAGCTTGGTTTATTTGCTGGCATCATTCACAACGGGGATCCGTAAAAGCACATTAGAAGTCCTGTGTGTTAACTACTATTCAGCGTCTTTGTTATGTGTACAGAAATTACGTGTTCGGTTGGTGGTGTACGAGCCAAAATCGTGTGTCCCACCGGTGTATTTATATAAACACAATTTGATGAAACAGAAATGCATCGGTCAAGACTACCGTAAATGAAACCAGTTGCATATTTGAAAGGACCCCGGCGAGTACCATTGCAAGGTTAAGACTGTACTTTCAGGGATCATTTCTATAGTTTATAACTGAGAAATGCGTTTCGAAAGTGTTTGGTCTCGCTACCCACAATGACGAGATAATGCATTCCCTTCTGAGCGTGAAGCGAATAGAAAGTGTTGATTTGATCAATTGCTTTTTATTATTGGTGACCGTTCCGATTCTGAAAAGAATACGGAGGTAGGGGATGCGTTCTGAGTGGTTAACCTGCTTGTGGTCAAAAAATTGAGTTTTAAATGTCCATTTTTTTGTTTTGATCGGTGATCTGATGGAACTGTTGGTCTTGTTGAATCATGTATGCTGAAAAATTAATTACGGATACGTGGCGAATGAAGTATGCTTTCAAGTAAGGTTAATTTATAGATGAAGGTTTTAACTTTAGCCACGCACTAAGATACTTTTTGACTTATCAATATCTTGATTGATACTATGATTACATAAATCAGATTGTGTGGTTCTGGGCTCAAACAAAAACCTGTATACGCAACGGCCATTTTCGGATAAGACATGGCTCTCCAACCCGGTTGCTGAAGTTCTACGGTAGATATTAATTTCAAGCCTAACTGGACACACCTGAATCCTAACTAACTAACTAATTAGCAGCTCCACGAGATCTTTACCTGTTGAATGGGGTGCGCTTAGGGTTGGGTTGGACTAAAACCCTACAGGATTGTTGATCTCCAGGAACAGGATTGGCCACCTCAGGTGTAAAAGTACTACAGCTTTGCATATAAAGCAAAGTGTACTCCCCACATCGTGACATCTATTGCTGAATGTTAACTACAAATTAACTGCGATATATGAATGAGTTTGTTGTTTCCCTGACTATGCAAGGGACTTTAAAATGTTGGCCAGCCAAAACTGCTGAAAAAAATGTTTATTTGTAGAATATGCGTTGCGTGCAGTACAATGATGAAAGCTACTAGTTATCAGCAAAAGAAAGCTGATGATTTTGAATTTTTTTCATATTTTGGATTAAGCTTTGCCAGTGTAATTCTTACTGGGAAATACCTAACCACTGCGGGGCGTTAAAGGCCCTGCGTCAATCGTTTGCCACGGGGGAAATATAAATGCCTTTGATGAAACTTTTGGTGGAATTGTGTTTACATTTGACTACATCCGCTTTAGAAGCACACATTAGTAAGCCTACGACTCCTGCACCTTTTAAACGCTTACAGACAAAACTGCCAAACTGTCATGCATTTTCACTAAATAAACTCCCTCAGTATTAACACAGCTGGTTTGGAGTGAGTTGCCAATTGAATTGCAATGTGTCAAAGCATGGATAGCACACGGATGCGCACTGCTGTGTTTATAGACTTTGGTGAAACCGTCAGGGCATCAGTCAGGGCAACCGTAGGTGAAACCAGTTGATACTTTAAAGGGTGCTGACGAGTAACATGAGTAAATTAAGACTATACTTTCAGGGATCATTTCTATAGTTTACAACTGAGAAATGCGTTTCGAAAGTGTTTGGTCTCGCTACCCACAATGACGAGGCAATGCGTCTTCTTCTGAGCGCGAAGTGGATAGAGTGCGTTGATTTAAATCAACCGCTTTCTATCTTTGATGACCGTTCCGATTTTGTGAAGAACTCGGAAGAAGGAGATGCGTTCTGAGTGGTTACTTTACTAACGGTTGAAGATTATTTATGCAAGTTATATTACAATGGAGATACACCTATACTGCATTATGTTTTAGTTAGCCAATATTTAGTGTTTATATCGAAGGCAATTTAAAGGTGCAGTGTGTAGAATTTAGTGGCATCTAGGGGAACGGACTTGGCAGACATTGAATATAATATTCATAAGTAGGCTATGTTTTAATTAGTGTATAATCTCATGAAAATAAGAATCGTTGTGTTTTCGTTACCTTAGAATGAGCCCTTTATATCTACATAGGGAGCGGCAGTGTTGGGGAAGCTACTTTGAAAGCATAGCTTTGCAAGCTACCAATTACTTCACATTGGAAGAAGTTGAATTACAGCAAAGCTACCCTAGGGAGAAATCTAGCTTGGTTAACTAAAGCTACTTAGAAAAAGTAGTTCAGACTACTTTGTAAAAAAATGATCAAATTGACAATGTACATGTGATATGACATTATAAAGTATAATACAAAAAAGTCACATGCCAGCAAAAAAATGCCACTCAATTGAGTTTATTGCAAAAAGTGCCCACTTGTTCACAGGTCATACATAACCCCCAAAAAAGAAAAAAAAAAAAAAAAAACCCCACTATTCATGGGAAAGTGCAAGGCATTGCACAGTTCTCTCCCACTCCTTCTGCCTCCAGGAGAACCTGACAGTGATAAACCACAGGTTTTTAGCATGTCGACGGATGCACAGCGTTGCTATGCTGTGGCATGAAAGGAAGTAATCGTTTCCAGCTGCATGAGCTGAATATTCGTCGTGTAGCTTGGTTTATTTGCTGGGACCATTCAGAACAGGGATTCGTAAAAGCACATTAAAAGTCCTATGTGTCCTACTATTCAGCGTCTTTGTTATGTGTACAGAAATTATGTGTTCAGTTGTTGGTGTACGAGCCAAAATCGTATGGCCCACCAGTGTATTTATACACAGTTTGATGAAGCAGTAATGCATCCACCAAGACAACCGTAAATGAAACCAGGTGCATATTTGAAGGGCCCCCGGCGAGTACCATTAGAATGTTAAGACTGTACTTTCAGGGATCATTTCTATAGTTTATAACTGAGAAATGCGTTTTGAAAGTGTTTGGTCTCGCTACCCACGATGATGAGATAATACATCTCCTTCTGAGCACGAAGCGGATAGAGAACATTGATGTTGATCAACTGCTCTCTGTCATTGATGAGTGTTCCGATTCTGAAAAGAATATGGAGGTAGAGGATGCGTTCTGAGTGGTTAGCCTGCTTGTGGTTGAAGAATAAGTTCCAAATGTTCATTATTTCTGATCATTGATCTGCTGAACTATAGGTCTTGTTGAATCATGCATGCTGAAATACTAGTTATGGATGCATGGTGAATGAAGTACTCTTTCAAGTAAGACTAGTCTGGTTTATAGATGAAGGTTTTAACCTTAGCCATGCACTAAGATACTTTTTTATTTATCAATATCTTGATTGATACTATGATTACATAAATCAGATTGTGTGGTTCTGGGCTCAAACAAAAACCTGTACACACAACGGCACTTTTCGGATAAGACAAGGCTCCCCAACCCGGTTGCTGAAGATCGACGGTAGATTTTCATTTCAAGCCTAACTGGATACACCTGAGTCCTAACTAACTAATTAGCAGCTCCACGAGATCTCTAGCTGTTGAATGGGGTGTGCTTAGCGTTGGCTTGGACTAAAAACCTACAGGATCTTCAGGAACAGGGTTGGCCACCTCTGGTGTAAAAGTACTACAGCCTTGCATATAAAGCAAAGTGTACTCCCCACATCATGACCTCTATAACTGAAGGATAACGACAAATTAATTGCAATATATGAATGAGTTTGTTGTTTCCCTGACTAGGGCTGTCAAAAAATATTCTAAGTTCAAAAACTATTCGAAAATCTTTGTTTTTTTAAAAGTTTGAACCTAAATTTGAGCATTTGAATATTAGTTTTGGATCCCGTGTATTGTAATTAACATGCAGGCTTTAATTTCATGCGGCGAATCATGTTAATGCACGCGAAGTTCATTTCCTGTGCTAACGTTACTTCCTCTGTCAACAAAAAACATTCTGCCCTGGACCCAGAGCAAGTGGATGGTCTGGTTTTCCTTGCCAATAACCTTCGGTGATACTTTCAGCTCCATGGACACCTAACGTTACTGGTCAGCTAGCCTCGCGAGCCAGTCTCTTTTTTAACTTCGTTCAACAGATCCGTTCAATTTTATCAAAATTTTCAGAAAAGAAAGGAAACATAGCCTGCCATAAGCCACTGCTCGTTCTTCTCTGTTGAGAAAGGAGGGGCCCGCAGGGCCCCCCGGGCAAGGAGAGAAGAAGGGGGGCCGCTGCGCCAGGGTGGATTGCAAGCAGGATTTGGGAATGCAAGGTCGCAGGTTCAAGCCTGGTTGTGACTCCTGGAAGGAAAGGGCCCAATTTGCTTGCGTGGATGTTCAAATGAAAGGAAAAGGGGAAAAAAGAAAGGACATGTTCAATAAATGAAGGAAATGTCACAAATGTCAACCAGTGTAAATGATGTAATGAATGTTTGCATCCAGGTCACTTGAAATATGGAATGTCAGGAATTGTAAAGTTAAATGCACAAAGGTGAATGTTGAATACAGTACAACCAATAGTCTGTAAATGTGCCACTTGAAATGTCAACGAAACAGCCCGAACAGTCAATTCTAAACAGATCTATTGCTAGTAGAATGCATTCACAGACGCAGTATTGGCTTTTAGCACTTCATCTGTGCATGTTTATTGATCCAGTACATTTCTCATACAATACACAGATTTCTAGATTTTTGCAGTAGATGTGACTTTTACAGAGATGCAGCAACTGGCGTCTAAATCATGAACGTCCATGCTTGCAGATGTATGACATGTAATGCGTCAAGTTGTATTCAATAAAACAATTCAACAAAAAAGAATAAACATGAACGTTTGCCTTTTCACTCACTCGACGTAGTTTGTTTTGCTGGGTAAACCAATGATATACATGATATTTGGCATCCACACAAAGGTGATTGGGCCAAAGATACAAATACAATTCAAAATACAATTACTGTCTTGAGGTGCACGCACAAGGATGCAGAATCAACGCAACTGTTCACAACTCTTAAACACTTAAAGACTGAAATGAGCATCCTTGAAAGTTGTCAAGCTCAGAAACCATAACAAAATTGCTTTCAAAAACATAAATATTTGTGCTGAACATTATACAAAAATAGGAATATGTTAACAGCACTAGGAAAGCTGTGAAACACTGATGCACATCTTGGCAGTGTCCATAAAAGTCCATTACAAATGAAGAACCAGGGGACACCTGCTTTCTGATGCAACCAAGAGTTCCAGACCGGCTTTCGTCCGGTGCTTCGCCGCAGACCTGCTTGCCATGGGTGTCCCTACCAGCAGTCCAAAGACTGCAGGCAATATAGCTCTGAGAGTCATTAGCACACGCAAGCCCCTACACCTCGTCAAGGTCAGAGTAGAGGGCAAAACACAGAACTATTTACAGGGATAAAGCGTTTGCCACCCAGCAGGTGGATCAGCGCCCCTGGGCGCTTCGCTCCCGAACGTCCTTCATCTCTGCCAACCACTCCTCCACAGACTTTCCGGCGGCGGTGGCGCAGAAAGACACTTTGCCGAAGGGGCTGTGACCAAACTGCCGCCGCTTCGGCTGTTTGCACCGCGCGCAGATGTACTCCACCGGATTCCGCCGCTTTGACGGAATGGCGCCTCCCGCCCCTGCTCTCTCCGCCTCTTTGCGCCGCCGCCACGCTGTTGTCCGCGAAACGGGCGGTGGCGCTGCAGTGGGCGCGGCGGTGTCGAGCTGGGCTGGGACGCCGGAGGATGGCAGGATGGGCGCGTGAGCGATCCGTCTGTGCTGGGTGGCCTGGCGCGACCGGTCTTGTGGGGTGACGAAGATGAATGGCGGATGTCCACTCACCTCGTCACCCCGAAGGAGCTGCTCCAGCACAGTTCTCTCCCACTCCTTCTGCCTCCGGGAGAACCTGACAGTGATAAACCACAGGTTTTTAGCATGTCGACGGACAAAAAGTTACACATTTTGAGAAAGACTTACAGCGAACAGTTTGTGCGTCAAGTCGCCACTTACCACTGGGAGAGAGTGCGCTGGTTCAGCTCAAACAGCTGCAGTGCGGTCTGGGCCATCAGCCTCGGGTTGTCCAGCACGAGCTCGCGGATGTGGATATAATCCGCGAGCACTGCCGCCACACGTCCAGTCTGACCACCAGCTCGTCCCATTCATGGAACACGGCAGCTGTCTTCGACCCGCCAAATGTAGAGCAGCAGTCCCGGGCCATGTAGATGAGCTGGGGGGGTGCCACCCCGGCGACTCGGTATTGCTGCATTAAGCTGGCAGCCATGGGCAGCAGGCCCTCGCCCTCGGAAACGGTCAGCACCGTAATGAGGACCTGCCCGAACTCGTTTCCGACGCTCGTTGCCTAGGACGCCGTGTCTGCAGCGACACCGGTGAGCTTCTTTGTCACCAGAAAGCAAGTTGGGGAGGGGGGGTGAATAAACTCATTTCAGGAAAAGTGAAACACAAAGAAATCTTGCATCTGGTGGGTGGGAAGCAGAACGGTGACTTAGCTGTTTAACTTCTCACCTTCTTTGTCGAATCCATTTTCAATATGGATCCGAATGTGGAGGTGACCCTGGCCTTCACCTCGTCCAGCCGCGACCACACATCATAGCAGTACACGCTCAGCAGCCAGACGGGCTTGGGCACCGGCGGCATGGGAGGGGGTGGAGGGAATGCACGCCGCTCGGAGCCCGTGGCCAGGAAGTGCTCGCACTCGCCGAGGTACTGCATGGACCGCCGCATCCAGGCTTCGCTGTGCCCCTCGCACAGCTTTGTGTAGAGCTGGGTGGCATTCTCTGCTTGCAATAAGAACGCCTGCTATAGAAAACAATATTTTATGGCACTTATGTGATCTTGCTCTTGTCCTCCGAATCGTAGAGGTCCCTCAGCGTGTCCAGTTTGTACTGGCCAAAGCCGACAAGGGTCGCTCCCTCCTGGCCGGGAGGAGGACTCCCAGAAGAGAGTCTCCTAAAGATTGGATCTTCCCTGATTGATGGAAAAGGTATTAATTAGTAACTAAAGAAAGCACTCTCACACAGGCTTGATTGAATTATTCAGTCAATCACTCTCAGACGTGCAAGCACATATGCATACACAGACAGATACACATACGCGCACTCCATTGTAGTACTTACATTTTAAGTTTCTTTCTTGCAAAATGCTGCTACAAAATAATAATAATAATATATATATATATCACAAGATTTTTGGACAAGGGACGGTACATACAAGTATATATTACATTTAAACACCTGCATTTTTAAAGGAGCTACTGAGATCCCATTACTCTTAGACAGACCTATGCAAAAACAAAGCTACACTGTTGTAAATCGTGCAAAACGTTTGTCTACTGTACTGTCATGCCACATATTTTAAATCTTTGGACAGAAATGATTAAATTAATCGTATTAGCTAATTAACTGACCAGAAAACAGTTTAACGTGACCAATTCTGGTTAGCTAGCCAGGCAGCTACCCATATTGCAAGCAAGAGAATGCTACGTTTTATAGTGAAAATGAAGCACAGGACATTCCAAATTTGTCTTACGACATATTTCATAGGTAAAAACGCATACATAATGCGCTGACATAACTGCAAAGTTATTGATTGACTCGTACGTTAGCTAATATTAGGCTACTAGTTGCCATTTTAGCTGATATAAACGCTTAGGTTGCCTTTAACAGAAAGAAAAACGGCACAGAAGCTAGCTGGCTAGCCTGTTCTAAACATTTCAAATATGCAAATATAAACGATTCTATATTTTTAATTTTAAGTTCATTCATACTTACTGAAACCGCACTCGCTTGCCTTGGTTATCGGTCGCCTAGCTCAAACTGCCTACTTGAAAAAGCGAACGTTTAGAACAAGGGAGAGCTGCCGGTACCACGTGATGAAGTTGGAACAACCTGAGGTGCGTTCAAGTTCAGGGAACAGAGGCGAATGTTCGTTTTCTTTGAACAGTTCAATTTGAACGGCTTTATACGAACATTCCCAATTGTTTGCATTAAACATAAACAGACATGGCGACGAGAGCGTTTGTACTCACAGCAGCTTCTGTGATCATCGATAATGAAAAACAATAGCTAGCTAGCGAACAATAATAACATTGGCCAGCGTTAGCAATAGCATAATTGAAAAAACTGATCACAGTTAACAGCATCTTCAATTGGAATACCCATCTGGGTACATTTCCCTCAGTCCAGCGTCCATTTTTGTT